>NC_132780.1:665000-941177 GCF_048418805.1 Vulpes vulpes
AAGTCACCCGGAGCAGTGGGGTGGGGCACTGACCCCACAAGCAAAGATGTGTCATCTTGTGAGGCCCTGAACCTAACAGCTGGGCCAGCCTGCTGGGTGACATAAACGGCCAGGAACGCGGATTTTGTGCCCTAGACACACGTCCTACCGGATCCCTACGGTAAAGTGAGCACCGTGGGGCGCGCCTGCAGCAGGACACCCGGCGGAGGCGCTGGCAGCACCGCACCGCGAATCCCGCGGATCCGGGGCTCAGGGTCAAGGTCACGGTCAGGGCGGGGACAGCGCGGGTGCGGCTCTGCCTCCACCTGCTGCCCACCTGACCTGCCGGTGCGGCCTGGGTCTGGATCCGGGGCGAGCTCTGGGCTCCGCTACCGTCTGGGCTCACTGCGCGGAGGCCGCGCCCGAAGGTGCAAACCGCAGCTCCAGCCCCAACGTAGAGCGCAGCCGGGTGGCCCCCCGGGGGGGGAGCAGCGCGCTCGTGCACTTGCCCCCGCCCGCCCGGGGCGCCGGGGGCCGCTGGCTGGGCTCGGTCCTAACCTCGGGCGGAATCGCCCTTCTGGACACGGGACACCCTGAAGTCCTCCCCACCTGCACCTGCACCGCCCGGTCCAGGCCCCCTCCGCCCCCAAGTGGTCCACGCGTCCTCCTCTGACCGCTGAGCGCCCCCCCCCCGCTCCCCACCCTGCGCGGGCCCGCGGACCAGTTCCAACGAGCTTGAGCAGCTCGCACTCTGCACATATTGTGCACCAGCTGTATGCACAGCCGGCGGTGCGGGACACAGGCCAGCGGGGTCCTCCCAGCTCCTCACCGTGCACAAGCCCGCGGACGGACTCGGCGGCCCCAAAGCGGACATCACGCTGCACACGTTGTGCACTAGCTGTATGCACAGGCCCGCAGACGGGCTCGGGCAGCTTGCACTCTGCACACATTGTGCACCAGCTATATGTGCGCCCCGCGGCGGCGCGGGGAATAGGGCAGCAGGGTCCTCCCAGCCCCCCACCCTGCGCAGGCCCGCGGACGGGCTGGCAGTCCACACACATTGTGCACCAGCTGTATGCGCGGCCCGCGGACGGGCTCGTGGTCTTTACACATTGTGCACCAGCTGTATGCACGGCCCGCGGACGGGCTCGCAGTCTGCACACATTGTGCACCAGCTGTATGCGCGGCCCGCGGACGGGCTCGCGGTCTGCACACATTGTGCACCAGCTGTATGCGCGGCCCGCGGACGGGCTCGCGGTCTGCACACATTGTGCACCAGCTGTATGCGCGGCCCGCGGACGGGCTCGCGGTCTGCACACATTGTGCACCAGCTGTATGCGCGGCTCGCGGCGCGGGGCACCTCCCGGGCGCCGGGGCGGGCCGAGGCCGCAGGGACTCAGGAAGTGAGTGGGCCCCTCGCCGGGGGAAGCACGCGGACCGAGGCCCCGCCCCGCGACCCCGCGACCCCGCGACCCCGCGACCCCGCGACCCCGCGACCCCGCGACCCCGCGACCCCGCCGCGCAGCTGCCCGGGCGCCCCCCGCTCGCGGCCGCGGGAAGCGGGGCCGGACGCGCCGACGAGGAGGCAGCGGGCCTGCGCCGCGGGGCCCAGCGCGCCCCCGCCCCCCCCGCCCCGCCCGCCCCGCTCACCCGTCAGCCCCGCCGAGGCCACCGGAGCGCGGCGGGCGGCCTGGCCGCTCAGCGACTCCCGGCACAGGAACGGCCGCCTCGCGTCCAGCACCGGCGGCTCCGGGGCGGCGGGCACCGAGGCCTGCACCAGGGGCCTTAGGGCGCCCGCCACCCCGCGGGACGTGGCCGACAGGACGGGCGCGAACGGGCCCGAGCGCGCGGCCACCGACAACATGGCGACTGCGCTCCAACCGCCGGGCCGGTCACTCGGACGACCTTCCGCGCACTGCGCACGCGCCACCCGTGACGTCAGCGCGCCGGCCTAAGGCGCTCCCCGCAGGGTGGGAGGGGCCCGCAGAGGCGGTGCGTCAGAGGCGGTGCTAGCGCTGACGCTAAGGACGGGGCGGGGCCAGCGGGGGGCGGAGTCGCGGGGGCGGGGCCAGGGGCGGGGCCCTGCCGTCCGCACCTGCGCGCGCCTGGGTCTGTAACCTGGGATCTCCTGGATGCAAAGTGGGCAGAGGAGGCCTGCAGAGTCCTGTGGGTCCGCCTTGCGTCCCTCCCGGTAGCAGCCTCCTCTGCCGGAGCCCGGGGGCGAGAACAGGCGACCGTGATAGTTTAGGTAGGGATGCTAGCAACTCTTCACGCACGTGCGTGTATGTTACAGACGCGCTCTCCTGGAGACCTGGTAGGGCATAGGCACGTATATTAGGTCACACGTACTCGTAAAACCTACGTCAGAGCCCAGCATGGGGTGAGCGTTATGTGTGCGCCGTGATGGTTAGTAGCACCATCGAACTACAAAACAGAATCTTAAAAAGGCCAAGGACTCACCGGCGAGGCCCAATAATGATAATGACGACGGTGATGGCTTAGGTGTGTAACAAACATTTACTGCGTGTTAATGTTGTGCATTACCCTCTCTCATTGATGGCCAAGGTCCCTACGAAGTAACAGCTGCTTTACTGATGAGGAAAGGGATGTTTAGAGGGATCATGTGCCCAGGACAAGAGCCAGCAGGGGCTGGAAGGGGCTGGTCTGTCCTCTGAGCCTCCGCTCTTAACCACCACCAGTTTCCCTAAGTGAGATTTTAGGGGGTGCAGGGGTGGGTCCCTAAATCACTTTCTATCGCACGGTAAGAAAGTTACTTCAATCAGAAGACTTGAACGAGAAGGAAGTGGCTTTCTTCCTTCTCGTCCAAGTCTTCTGATTTTGCAACGAGCAAGTCCCGGCTCGGTTTAAGAGAGTAGGCCTGGACCTCAAAGCCCTTGGGTAGCCGAATCAGCAGATAGAGGGTGTGATCATGGCATTTCTTTTCCTGGTATTTATTTTGTCTCCATACTGATTTCCCAATGCCTACAGCGAAATAAAGTTTGTTTTACATTTATTTAGGTCACAGGGAGTTGATTTAAATGTTAGGTAAATGACGTTTCCCTGGGCCATGTGTGCATGGGCTCTGGGACCTTGGCAAGTTTCCTGACCCCTCTCTGCTTTGGTTTCCTCACCTGCAAAATGGGGTTGCTATCGATGCCCCCGCCCCCCGGAAGGAGTAAATGTACTGATACATGGAACACACGAACCGGGAGCCCACCTGCTAGGCACCGAGTTTGTTGGTGTTGCTTTTGTCTGACACATCACCCGCCCCCTCCGAGAACCTTCCTCGGATTCCCGATGCCTCGCTGTCGTTCCTCTCCCTCGGTCCACAGCCCACCGACCTCTTCCTCCTGGACCCTTCTCGGGGTCTAAGGCTTGGCCTCTCTTATAGCCCCAGGGACCCTGTTGTACTCTCAGTGCTGGAACTGGCCTCCTCAGGAGCTACTCATAGGTCCGCTCATAGGTCTGGTCCTGGGCTCGCCCCGGCAACAACCCTAAAGCTACGAGCGGACACGCCCACACACTGTACACAGTTTGAGTGCTCTACGCAGGGTAGCACACCTCATATCACGACGGCCCTGTGAGGTGGGTAAGCGGAGGCGACGATGGGAAGAAGAGAGGAAGGGAGGAAGGAGACTTCGCGAGGCCCTCCCCGCGGGGTAAGCCGAGTAGAACTTGCTCGCCCAGAGTGTCCAGACTCCGCATTAAATCAGTTTTCCACTCACAATAACAATCCTAAAATGACAGTATTTATTGTCAGAGGGTTGTTTTAAGGATGAATTGGACTGAGGTACGTAAAGTGCCAAGAACCACGCCTGGCACACAGTAAGTGCCACGTAAATGTTCATAACAACAATAAAAATAACTCCTGCTTTCATTTCCTCGCCCTACACACCCAGACCTAGGACCGCTGCAGCACACGGTAGCTCTATTTTGACTTATGGAGGAACTTCCATGCTGTTTTCCATAGTGGTTGCACCAAATTACATTCCCACCAAGAGCGCGCAAGGGTTCCCTCTTCCCCACATCCTCACCACCCTTCCTTACACCTTCTCTTCTTGATAACGACCGTTCTAACAGGTGTGAGGTGACGTCTCATTCTGGCTTTGATTTGCATTATCCTGATTGCTCGTGATGTCGAGCACATTTTCGCGTTGCCCTTCGTGTATCTTCTTTGGGAAAATGTCTATTCAAATCCCCCGCCCGCTTTTAAAATCCGGTTGTTTATTTGTTGCTATTCAGTTCTGTGAGCTCTTCATATAGTCTATTAATCTCTTATCAGATATAAGATTTGCAAATATCTTGTCCCATTCTCATGTTTGCCCTTTCGTTGTGTTAATGCTTTCCTTGGCCGTGCAGAAGACCTTCAGTTCGACATACCCTCGCTTACTAATTTCGCTTTCGTTGCTTGCGCTTTTGGTGTCGTACCCAAAAAAAGTATTGCCAAGGCCAGTGTCAGGGAGCTTTTCCCCTATGTTTTCTTCTGGGAGTTTAATAGTTTTTGTTCCTGTGTTTAAGCCTTTCATCCATTTTGAGTTCACTTTTGTGGGTGGGGTAAGATAGGGATCCGGTTTTGTTCTTCTCCATGTGGGCACCCTGCTTTCCTAACACCGTCTATTGAAGCTACTACCCTTTCCTCCTTTTAGTATTCCTGACCCCCCGCCAAATATTCGTTGACCATATATGTGAGGGTTTATTTCTGGACTCTCAATTGCATTTCAATCTTCTTAAATTTGCTAAGGCCTGTTTTATGACTTTTCACATGATCTAAGCTGGAGAACGTCCCACGTGCAATGACACACGCACTGTTTCTCCTAAAGGTACCCCATAGTCCTATGGCCTTCTTCTTTCCGTTCTTCTTTTAAATTGCTGCTCCTCTGATTGGAGAATCTCAATTGATCTGTCTTCTAGCCAATTCCTTCTGCTTGGTCGAGTCTGACGTCGAAGCTTTCTATTCAATTTTTCCATTCATTTTATTCTTCAGCTCCAAAATTTGGTTCTTCTTCATGTTCTTGTATCTCTTTGTTCTCCTCATCTTGTCCTTGGATTGTTTTCTTGCATCATTAACTTGTTTATCTGTGTTCTCTTGCAGCTCTCTGGACGTCTGTGGAATAAGTATTTTGAATTCCTAATTGCACAATCCCTGGATCTCCGTGTCCTTGGGGCCGGTTACTGGAGGTTGACTATATTCTGGTGGGGCCGTGTGTCTCCGATTCTTGGTTGTCCGCGCTGCCTTGAATCAGTTCTGTGCATTTGAAGAAGCAATCACCTCTTGCAGACTCTGTGGACTGACTTCAGGAAAGGAAGACTTTTATCTGTGGGTGGGGACACGTGTTGCGACCCTGGGTCTGGTGATGCAGGATACCATGCTTGGAGGCACGTAGCAGCCCTGGGTTTGTGGGGGGAGGTGGTGGTGGTACGTGTCTTCTCCTTGGCCCAGGGGTCCAAAAGCATCCACAGCCTCGTGATCCTTCTGCAAGGGCTGCTGGCACCCTTCGTGGTACTGCCGTGTTCAGTGTCCAGGCATCGTGGCAGGCAGTGGCGGTGCCGGAATCAGTGCTATGCACACACTGGTCTGTGGTGGCCGGCCACGGGTGTCTACACGGGGGCAGTGGCCAGTGGCAGACACAAACATAGTGGTGAGAGTCAAGGCAGGCAGCAAGAGCCAGGGCCAACTATGGACTCATAGGCAGCTGGTGGGGCCCTGGCTGGTGGCACACTCCCCGTGGCTGTGGTCTCCCTTCAAGCATGAGCACTGCAGAGAGGCCAGTGATGGGCATCAGGCCAGTCACATGGATGCACAGCTGGAGGGGAAAACTGCAAGCACACACCTGGTGGCATGGGGGGCGGTCATCCACAGGGGTCCAGGCTGGCACCTTGCCCTTGTGCAGCCTCAGAGGCCTGAGCTGGCTGCCCCTAGTGTCGTTCCTAAGCTCCAGTGGGGGCGAGGGGAGTGGGCTGGGAGGGACTCGGGTCGCTGGCACCGTCAAATGTGGTACCTGTGGGGCAAAGGCAGCCGAAGTCTGCAGGGGCGCCACAGCAGCTGTGCTGGCCATTTATTCCTTCAGTGGAGACACCTGCTGCGGTTGCCTCAGGGCAGGTCGTTGTGAAGCCCGGCGCTCGCTGCATTGCTGATTTTTCTTCCGTGTCCCCAGCCGTCTCTACACGTGTCCACTTCGCCATTCTGAGCGCAGTGAGACCGAAGCCGGACCTCCGTGCAGCGCCCCTGAAAGGCCGGGGGAGCCAGTGGCCGTCCCTGCTCTCCCTTTCCCGGCGCGGACAACTCCGCCAGGCTGGGACATTTCCTCTTGGCACCGAGCAGTGCCAGCTTGCGGGATGGGTTGACTTAAGTACAAGGAAACTTGCTTTCTTCTTTTCTTGTGCAGTTCTTCTCAGGCTTTGTGTTCACTACGTTGCTAGAGTTTCCTGAGTGGACCCCAGACCCATTCCAGAGCTGCGTTCGAGGTCACTGTCTTAACTGTTGACCTCGTAGGGGAGGGAGAGGCTGAAGTGTCCCGTGTTGCCATTTTGATGACATCACTCCCGCAAAGACGGGACATCGGAGCCCATCGGTCTAGGTTCCGGTCCAGAGCTGCAGCAGGGGAGAGCGTAACTCCGGCCGAGTATCTGTCCTCTCGTGGGAGATGGAGCCTGGAACCCAGGAGTGGCAGGCACTTTGGAAGGTGGGCCTACCTTAGTCATTCTGGTTTCCATTGCTGGGTTCTTGTTTTGTTTTATTTTTAACTAAGCTGTTAGCTTTCATGTTCCAGCTCCTCTTTCCTGGAATGCTGCATCTTGGTGGAGGCATCTGGAGGCAGACGACCTGGTTTGCATGTCAGCTCTGCCCCTTACAGGTTGTCTCCTAGAGCCCACAGCTGTGTGACTTTGGGCAATGGTGAGCTTCCGATTCCTCGAAATTGCTGTAAGAATAAAAGAAATAAAGCCAATGAAGTACTTAGTCTTTGGTACACAAGAGCCTAATAAATGTTATTTTTATAAATGGGGGGTGGTGGTGTTAGATTAGGGGTAGGGGCGTGGGAAATAGCGTGGACCTGGGAATGTAAATGTCTGGTAAGCTTGTCAGTTCCCAGGAACTCTGAGGAGCAAAGTGTATGAAAGAGCAAGGAGGGAGGAGGCATGAGGCAAGCCTTCCTCTTAGCAAACGAGTGGCTTGTTTAAATCGGAGGTCGCGGTCACAGCCCGGAGGCCGACTCTCTTCCCCCCTCGGTTCTGCCCAGAGACCTCCTGATAGTGTAACCAACCAATGTGGAGTCAGAAGCTGCGCCAGGTGGAGTTGTCCCACAGAGAAAACCCTATTTGCAGCAAATAAGGAGATCTTGGGGGATGGCTCCCGAAGCTGTGACTCCCCGCGAGAGGGGGACGCCTTGTTATCCCATGTAGAGGTGGGCGTAAGGTCACACACCCGCCTGAGAATCAGGCCTGCACGTACGTCGTGTTATGTAAACGCGGCTGAGGCCCCTCCTTGGGCTGCAGTTTTAGTGTTATAACGAGGTAAAGGTAATTGTAGGTCAGTCCAGGGGTCACTCTGCAGTCCGCCTGCACAGCCATGCTTAGCCCAAAGGGTCTGGGTGCCCTGGGCCGGAGGGAGGTCTTGTCAGGGCCGTCACCCTCATCTTGGCCTGAATCAAGGAAAGTCAGAACGAAGAGTTTGGGGGAAAGTGTAAGGCAAAGGTTAGTGAGTACAAACAGGTGGGCCGTACGGGCCGGGCCTGGGGTCCAGCTGGTGACAATATAGCATACTCAGTAATTTAAATTTTTTTTTATTTTTTTTATGATAGTCACACAGAGAGAGAGGCAGAGACACAGGCAGAGGGAGAAGCAGGCCCCATGCAGGAAGCCCGACGTGGGACTCGATCCCGGGTCTCCAGGATCGCGCCCTGGGCCAAAGGCAGGCGCCAAACCGCTGCGCCACCCAGGGATCCCCATACTCAGTAATTTAAACCTCAAATATAATTTTAATATTTTTATTAAGTAATATTTAATGACTTGAATATTAAATATCAAATGCTATTTAGTAATTTAAATAACGAGGTGAAATAGCATTTACAAGTTCTGAGTATTCCAACACACACGCTGTAATGGGTGGCACAACGCCCCCCTAAAGATGCGCGTGTGTGTCCAAATCCCTAGGACGTGGGAATATGTCACCTTTTGTGGCAAAAGGACTTTGCAAGAGTGATTAAGGGTCTTGAGATGGGGGGATTATCCTGGATTGTCGGGGCGGGGGGTGGGCCAGGGTAATCACAGGGTCCTCCTCAGGGCGTAGCAGGAGATTAGAGGGAGATGGTGTGCTGGTGACTTTGAAGGAGGAGGGGGGTGCCTGGAGACATGGGGTGGGGGCAGCTTCCGGAAGCTGGGAAAGCAGGAAACGTATCGCCTCCTGGAGCCTCCAGAAATAACAGAGCCCCGCAGACCCATTTTAGACTTGTGACCTCCAGAACCCTAAAATGATGAATTTGTATTGTTTTCAGCCACTACATGTGTGGTGGTTTGTTACAGCCGCGAATCGACACTAATACACACGGGCACCTTTGTCTTTCCTCTAAAAGCTGCTCCGAGCACGTTTAGTCCGAGATCCCGAAGACCGAGGCGAGCACCTGCCTATTTGGGTTCTTCCTCCTGTTGTCCACTTTCCCGAGTCCGTTACCTGCCAGGCCACTGCAGCCCGCGAGGGTCCATACAACCCCAGAAACGAACCCGACCTGATGCCAAGGCAGGAGGGTGCCAGGAAGCCAGGGCCCCTCCCAGTCGGGACTGTGTTTTGCGGTACCCCTCATCCCCCCTAGTGCTGATGCGTCCACGTGGGCAACGGGCAGGTGAGCGCGGCAAGATGGGGGCACGGGCACCCACGGGCACTGCCCACATGGCCCCCGCCCGGAGCCCCTCGCTAGGCACCTCTGTTCCGTGAGATCCGTTTCCATGATTCTCTGTCCCCACCTCTTTGAAAGCCGGCACCCCCGGGGGAGAAGTCCCGATGTGCTAATATGCTAATATGTTCATCGCTCCTTCCTTTAACACACTAGTCACATTCATTAAGTAGGATTAATTTGCAGGCTTTGTTGAAAACCATATGGGTTTTCCTATCGAAGCTGCTGCAGGACCCCCAGACCCCCCCTTCACACCTGAGGGTACGAGGCACCCCCTGAAAGCCGCATCGAGTTAATGCTGCCTGGGAACCCAGGCCCCCGAGTGAGGCTGACGCTCGCTGCCGGGGCCACCTGGGGACGTGCCCCAAGCCCTCTGCACCTGTTTCCTCACCTGAGCGTGCAGATCAGGACGCCGCTCTCACAGGCCTGCCGTCCAGCTGAGGCCAAGTCGGGGCTTTGCTCAGTAACTTAACACGACTGGGATTAAGGACGCGTGGGGTCTCCTTCCCTCATTGAAACGTCTGCTAAGGGATCCCCGGGGGGCTCGACGGTGAAGCATCTGCCTTCAGCCCAGGGCGTGACCCCAGGGTCCTGGGATCGAGTCCCATGTTGGGCTCCCCGCAGGGAGCCTGCTTCTCCCCCTGCCTGTGTCTCTGCCTCTCTCTGTGTCTCTCATGAATAAATAAATAAAATCTTAAAAAAAAAAAAAGAAAAGAAAGAAACGCCTGCGAAATCTTTTTATGGCTGCTGTACGCCCGGTGACGCTGGGTGCCCACCGCCAGCCACGGGTCATCAAGACAAGCCACCGTGTCTGGCCTTCGGGCCCTCCGTCCTGGGCGAGGAAGCCGGAGCAAACAGGCACCAAGGGCCGCGTGCCCGAGCTCAAAGGGTCTGAAGTCACCTGGGCCGACCGTGTTGAGGGAAAGCCGCACCTCAGAAAAAATAGGATCAGTGCAGCCGTCCAGGGGATGGACGTGGGGAAGCTACCAGACGCCGGGCTCTGGCTGCAGCGGGGGACTCGGGTGCCCAGCGGGAGGGGCTCCTGGGTTGGGGGGAGGCAGCCACGCTGAGTGTCCGGGTGCATGAGTCACGGTGACAAGACACCGACAGCTGTACCTGGCGGGGCCCAGGGCCTAGAGGGTGAGGCCCAGGGCGGAGTGTGAGAGGCCCGGAGGCCTGGAGCCCGGAGCCAGCCCTGAAGAGGCAGGCGGGCAGCGGGGGCCGCAGGTGCAGGGTTGTCCCCCGAGCCCCCCTGCCCCCGCCTGCCCAGGTCCTGCCCGGGCCTCCCGCCGCCAGCAGCCCTCCCAGTGCTGGCAGCTCCCTCAGCGCCTTCCCTGGGGGGAGGCCGCCGCCCTAACCGCCCTGGGGTTCCCGGGACCACCCCTGCGGCCGCCCTCCCCCTGCCTCTCTTGGCCCTCGCAGGCGGTGCTATCTCCACCTCCCAGGGGACAGGGAGCCCACGAGGGGATCCAGAGGACCCCACAGCCCCCGGGGCCTGGGCTGGCCCCCGTGTCTGCGGCCCAGCCCAGCTCCCCGCCAGGCAGCCTGTCCCCAGAGTGGCCCCTGTTCCTACAGACCCGGAGGCTGCCGTCTTGGGTATCTGTGGCCTCTCCCACCCCAGCTCTGTGCCCTCCTTGACCGGGGCTCCCTGATCGGGTCAGGCCCACCGCTATGGAGGGGGCAGCACACAGGGGTGCACAGCGGCGGGGGTCTGGGGCCGCAGTGGGGTTGTGCGCTCCGGGCCCGGGGGGGAGCCGGCCTCAGGGGCAGCAGGGCTGGCACAGGCCTAGAGCTCCCGCCTCCACGAGGGCTCAGCGGGGAAGGTGGGCAGCGGGCCCCCCGCGCCCTGGGTCCTGGGAGCGCTCCCTCCCCGCCCTGCGGACGGATGTGCCCGCATAGGCCGCCTTCCTGGCCCAGCGTCCGTGTCCTGGAGGGAAGAGAGGTGGGTGAGTGGAGGCCTAGGCTGCAGGCTTGGGCCGCGAGGAGGGGGTAGAGGAGGTGTTAGTGCCTCCCCCCGCCCGGCCTCGCCTCCCTCTGCCCCGGGGTTTCAGAGCTCCGGGACCCTCCATCACCCCGTCCACCGGCACGAAGTTCTGGATCCGCTCAGCGTGGACTCGACCCAATACCTCTGTGGAAGCTTTGCAGGATGCTCGGGGGAGGCTGAGCTCCTCGGGGGAGGCTGAGATCCCGAGTCCTACCCGGATCCTGGTTGGCGACCAGGCCAGTGGCCCTGCAGGCATCCCCAAGGCCTTGAACCTGCAGCAGGAAGGAGGCTCTGGCCCAGCCAGGGCAGCCGCAGGCCCTGCACCCACCATCACCGATTCGGCCTTCGCCTTGGTGCCCGCAGGACATTAAGGGAGGTCACACCGCCGTCGCCCAGCAGGATCATAAACTCACGGGTTAGATAAGGAGTTTCTTGTGTTTGTTTCAAGATGGGTGGGTGCGGGCAAGCGGATGGCAAGGTGCTTGGTGTCGAATTTTTATTTCAAGGTCGTCGTGAGGCGACAGCCATCCGTCCGCCCGACGTCCCTTTCATCCCTAAATGCTGAGAGCACTTTCCCCAGCGGACCAGGATCCTCCATGAAGAAGATGAAAGTCCACACCTGACTGTGAAGAAGCACTGGGGTCCGCCCGCGTGGGTGCCCGTGAGCGCCCCTGCCCGCTGAGCCTACGAACCTTCTTCCCAGAAGCAGGGACTTGGAGGGACCCATGAGGCTGAGCCTCCCGCGCCTTCAGAAAAGCTCACGTCGATGAGTCCGCCTCCGGGTCCGGGTGTCGGTAATTAACCCACATCTCCCGTGGCGACGTGTGCTGATTAATAAATTATTTGATCGCCACGCGTAGGTCTACCCGCCACCAACACAGGTGCCTGAAAGCTCTGAATGAGAAATCGCACAATAAACTGCAACCGCAAGGTATTAAGAGCTGGTAGTTTTAATTACGAGGGATGATTACTTGATCCTTCGGACGGGATTGATCCACGACTTATTTAATTCTTGGCAATTTGATTTGTCACGTTGGAATCCAGGTAACTGATGCCTTGTCCTGCTAAGGCGGGGCTGGGAGGCGCGGGGGCAAGATGAAGGCCTGGAACACGGGCCGGTCTTCGAGCTCCTGGCTCCGGGTCCCCCCGACGTCCTGCCTCCACGACATAGACTCCCCAGGGTGGGAAGGAGCCTCGGACCAGCCTCCCCGAGGTCGCTGCTTGGTCTGCAGGCGAGAGGAGCAAACAAGCCTCGCACTCAAGCCCTGGGGTCACTGGTCCCCGTGTCCCCTGACCCTGGCAGGGCCCTGGGGCAGCCCAGAGGAGACGGCGCACTCGGTAGCCCTCTTCCGGGGGGCAGGAGGGGAACATCTGGACGTTCTGGAGGTCGCAGCTCACCTTCCCCGTCCACCAGGCCCCGGTGGGACCTCTGCACCCTCTCCCTGTACCTCTGTCGCATGCTCAGGCCAGACACCGACTGCTGGCTCTGCAACGGCTCACACCAGCCACAGGGCCCCGGCCGCGCACCTCTGCAGGGAACCTGTCCCCAACAAACCCTGGCACAACCGCGGGAGGGAGGATGAGCTTGCATCCTGCAGCACACAGCTGTCGCCAGGCCCCCGGAGCCGGGTGTGCGCAAGTGTGCATCCCTGGGCGGCCGCCGTCGCTTCAAGCTGCACTAGGTCTATGATTAATGACACGGGAAATGACATTCAGTGTGTTCCTGTGGGTCCGTGAATACCTATTGTGAAACAAAAATGGTCCCGTGAGATGCACATCGGGTATTTATTGTTATCTTTGGATAGTGGAATTATTTTTGCATTTTTATATTATGAACATTAATTATAATCTAAAATACATATATTAATATAAATGCATATTGATATTTGTTAATATATTTATTAATATACATACATATATTAATATGCATATTGATATACGTATTTATATATTGTATTTCTATATTTCTTACTTTCTCTTTTATGTTTTTCTATATTCTCTGCCTTTTTATGTTGAGTTTCTTTTTTTTTTTTTAATTTTTATTTATTTATGATAGTCACAGAGAGACAGAGAGAGAGGCAGAGACATAGGCAGAGGGAGAAACAGGCTCCATGCACCGGGAGCCTGATGTGGGATTCGATCCCGGGTCTCCAGGATCGCGCCCTGGGCCAAAGGCAGGTGCCAAACCACTGCACCACCCAGGGATCCCTATGTTGAGTTTCTAATAGTAGTTTTTATGATTAAGAGATAAATTAAGGGAGTGCCTGGGTGGCTCAGTCGGTGAAGCCTCTGCCGTCGACTCGGGTGGTGACGCCCGGTCCCGGGATCGAGCCCCGAGTCGGGAGGGAGTCCGCTTCTCCCTCTGCCTCTGCCCCTCCCCCTCCACCCATGCGCCGTCTCTGGCTTTCTCTCTCTCAAATAAATAAATAAAATACATAAAAAGCATATCATATATATGCTTATATATAACTTAAGAAAGCCTGCTTTCATTTGGCAAGTGGTGCAAGCGAAGATCACCTGCTTCTTCTACTTTATTTTTTTTTAAATTAGCTTCGGGGGTAGAGTTCAGGGAGTCATCAGTTGCAGATGACACCGGTGCTCATCACATCACGTGCCCTCCTTAGTGCCCATCGCCCAGGTACCCAGTCCCCCCCCACCCCCTCCAGCAAGCCTCAGTTTGTTCTCCGTAGTTAAGACTGTCTCGTGGCTTGCTTCCCTGTTTTTATCTTATTTTATCTTTCCTTCCCTCCCCTGATGTTCAGCTGTTTTGTTTCCTAAATTCCACATGTGGGTGAGATCATAGGTTGTCTTTACCTGCCTGACTTATTTCACTTCGCGTGATACCCTCTAGATCCATCCCCGTCGTTGCAAACGGCAAGATTTCGTTCTTGTCGATCGACGGCCGCGTCATATTCCCGTGTGTGCGCACGTGTGTGTGCACGAGTGCCCACTTCTCCCTCATCCATCCATCTGTCCATGGACAGCTGGGCTCTTTCCAGTTTGGCCAATGCGGACGCTGCTGCTATGAGCACTGGGGTGCAGGTGCCCCTTCAGATCACTGCATCGGTGTCTTTGGGGTCAATCCCCAGCCGTGCAGCTGCCGGGTCGCAGGGCAGCTCTAGTCTTAACTCCTCGAGGCCCCTCCACACCGTTCTCCAGAGCGGCTGCACCCGCTTGCATTGCCACCAACAGACTCTCACTTGCTTCCATTTCAGGAACAGGAAGACCGGATAGGAAGCAATCCTAGGGATGAGGGCCTAGGGTTCTGAGGGCCGGGCTCTTCACCTTCTCTTCCAGGCCCTGCCTCACCTGCCCTGAGGGTCCCAGTTTTCCTGGGCCCTTTGCTGTCTTCTAACATGCCAACTCGCTGCAGCCGCAGGGCCTTTGCACCAGCTCGTGGTGCACACCACTCCCCTGGCCTCCGTACAGCCGGGCCCCCTTTGTCATGCTCTCAAGATAACAGCTAAATGCCACCACCCCCTAGAGCCTGCGACTAGTACCCAGTTTAGAGTGGGCTCCTTCACCCCCTGCCCCGTCACTGGCAGTCACGCATCCTCTTCTCCCGTTCATGATGCTTATTTCCTCGCCTGCTCACCTAGAGCCTGTTCGCTACTCTGAGTAGCTAACCGTGCCGGCTGCAGCCAGGTTAGGGTCTAAAGGGCCCAAACGTGGATTCCTCCATGAAACCCAAAATAAAATAATACTATAATTTAATATAGGGAGCTCCAGTGCTTTCTCGGCTTTCCTGTATCGTCCTTGCTCACCACTGTGTCCCACAGCATGTGGCTTGTCGCACTTTCCGGTGGATGAACTTTGGATAAATCATTGGCAAATGAACGCGTGTCTGTCAAGCGTTGGGGACGGAAAGGGATGGCGGAAGAGGGCCCCTCAGAAGGGAAGGGTCTCAGGCACACGGGCAGGTGAAAACAATAGCAGGTGTGTGGTGGTGACAGGAAACCCTCAGCCCTGAGCTGGGCTGGGAGTCACCCCCGCGTGGGCTCCGAGGGCAGCCGGGTCACAGCTCCCACCTCCGGCCACGGCCTGGTTCGCCCGGCACCCAAAGCCATTTTCCACACCTGGGGAAATTTTAAGTGGTTAACTTATTAAATAAAGCTATTTTTAGACATGGGGAAGAGAAAGTAATCCTTTCCCGTTGGATACCATAGCGCTAACGTAGAGTGCTGTGAGTCTATTTTTCATAACCGAGCCGTAAATCGTGGAAAATAAGAGTCTTGCATGGAAACGTCGACATCGTAACCTTATCTACAGCAGCACGAATGCCCAACCAGACCCATTATTATTTTGTCTTCTATTAATGTCCGCCGTTTTTAATTTTTTTTTATTTATTTATGATAGTCACACAGAGAGAGAGAGAGAGGCAGAGACACAGGCAGAGGGAGAAGCAGGCTCCATGCAGGGAGCCCGACGTGGAGATTCGATCCCGGGTCTCCAGGATCACACCCTGGGCCAAAGGCAGGCGCCAAATCGCTGAGCCACCCTGGGATCCCTTATTTTTTTTTTTTAATTTATTTATGATAGTCACAGAGAGAGAGAGAGAGAGAGAGAGAGGCAGAGACACAGGCAGAGGGAGAAGCAGGCTCCATGCACCGGGAGCCCGACGTGGGATTCGATCCCGGGTCTCCAGGATCGCGCCCTGGGCCAAAGGCAGGCGCCAAACCGCTGCGCCACCCAGGGAATCCCTTTTATTTTTTTAATTTTTTAAAATTTATTTATGATAGTCACAGAGAGAGAGAGAGAGAGATGTCCGCCGTCTTTGAGAGTGTCGGCCTTTAAATGTGAGTTGGAGGTAACCCGCGTGAACACGAATAACGAAGCATCAATTCCGTGGCGTTGTGGATTAATCAGCCGCAGCCCACCGCCGTGAACTGGGGAAACACAGCCGTGCTTTCCATCTCTTTTATCGATGGCTCATCCTTGCCGTGTTATACCTTTTCAGATATTAAGCGCTGAACGTGCTTGCTCTTTAAAAGGTTGATTATCCAAGACAGGCTTAAGGTACCTTGTTGAAAGGCCACATATTCTACTTCTGTGGCATCTCGGATTCATGCATTTACAAATAGCGGACAATTAATTAGTCCGATTTCCTTCCCTTCCACACCCCAGCTGGTGCTGGTCTCCTCTTCAGTTCTGCAAGTGTCGGGGGGTCTCTGTCAGCAGGTCTCTGTTTCTGACTCTGGCAAATCACTGTCCGCAGCTTGGAACACCCCATTCCCACTGCCTTGACTGGGAGTTAGTGCAGAATGATCCAGGTAAGCAAGGCAGGACAAGTCCAGCCGAAACCCTGACACGTCTGCAGCAGAGCATCAGTTCTGAATTTCCTTGGTCCAGAAAATGCTAAAAATTTGAACTGTTGGCCAACCTTTAAGAATTTGGAGGTGTCACACACACACATGCACACGCACTCATATATCTGGTTTACACTGAGAAATTCTAAAGCCAGATAGGAGTAGCACATTGCAGGGCGACTACAGGAAGGAGCTGCATGGACAGAGCCTGAGCTCTAGGGCTTCCCCATCATCCCCACCAGTCCCCGATGTCCTCCACAAACCGACGGAGCGCTGGTTGTCATTTGTCGCCTGATACTGGACCTATCTGAAACCCCCTGGCTCCCGCAACAGGGATATTTTATGAGAAAGCAGAGCTGCACCTGCACCTCCATGGCATCAGAAAGCGCATCTAAGCCCTGTGGCTGCCAGTGGGTAATCCGATCACCCCAACAATGCACGAAGTAAGCAATAAAGGAAAAGGGAATTTCAGAGCACGGTAAGTGCTCCTGGAGAATTAGCAGGGGAATGAGATGCAACGGGCCTGGTGGTGGGAGTGAGGTCTGCCCCCACTGAACGATCGGTGAGGGGTTGTCTGTGGGGGTGGCGGGTGGGCAGAGACCAGAGGAGGTGGCACATGCTCAAAGGCCTTGAAGAGGGAACACAGTCGGCACATCACAGGCTTTGTAGGAAGGCCCGGGTGACGGGCCTTGTCAGACCGGCTCAGGATAAGAAGAACATAATGAACTGAGGCCTGGAGAGTCAGGCAGGGCATCGTCAGCCTCAATTTCCCCAAGAGCGGAGCTTAAACGGAGATCCATGGGCAGGTATTTGGTTTGAAAATATGACCCCAAGGGAGCTGGAAAGAGGGAGAGGGAAGCGAAACACGGAGAGGAGAAAAATGGGTGTGAAGACGCATTGTCGAGTGGGTCTGCTGTGGGGCTGAGGGAGGGACCGTATCAAACGTGCCTCAGAACCGTCGGGGTACAAGGCCTCAGGCACCAACCTCTTGGAGGTTCTGGGCTTCGAATGCATAACTGTCAAGCTATTTCTGGGCCTCTAACACCTCGGAGCTAGAGAGATCCTGGGGCGGAAACGAGAGCTGCAGCGGGGGACCTGCTGTCCGAGGGCATCCGTGCCATGCGGGGACAGCCGGGGGCGGTGAGGCCGCGCCAGGGAGGCCGGGTGCCGGAGCGCGTGGAGGAGGCCCCTCGCCTCCCCAGCACCGGAGCACGGGCTTCCTTCGTCTGTATCCACATTCTGCGTGGTCGCCCGCTAGCAACGTGGACATCCGCCCGCGCTTTCGAGGGGTCCCCGTCCCTCCCGCCCCTGCTTTCCTGCAGCATCAGACTCTACCTCCACCTTTGGCCCTAATACCCCAAGACAAACGCGCCAGAGCCGCCGTCTTTTTAAAAACCTCTCCCGAGGATGACCTGGAGGAAATGGATACGTTTTTTAGGAACATACGACCTACCGAGTCTGAATCACGGAGACAGAGAAAATCCGAACTGACCCATAATGAGTGAAGACGTTTTGGTGATCGGACACCTCCCAACACAGGAATCTTAGGACAGGATGATTTGCAAACCATAAGAATCGATGAGGTAGGCCGAAAATATATATGGGATTCATGTGACTCCGTAGCAAATAACAGCAACAGCAAACAAAGAACCCAAGTGGATCACGGGCAGAGGGTGCGGTGGGGAGGCAGCCGGCCCGCGGCCGGGGCGAAGGCTCCTCAACCAGACGCAGCGGCCGAGCCTTCGGGCCCCCGCGCCCCGGAGCGCATCGGGGGGAGCGGCCAAGACCCGGGAACCACGTAACCGCCTTTTTTCTCACCTTGCATTGGCGAGACTCCCTCTCCATCATTTTTGCTTGACTTTTGAGTCCAAAGCACCTCACCGGGAGGTGTGCGCGTCGGACACATCACGATGAGAAGGCCATTGCCGTGGGTAAGAGGCCGAATATGAATGTCATCTACAACTTTAGGGTTTGCATTGAGTCCTAAGGTTTTCACCTCCTTTCACACCTATTGACACTATATTCCTGTTTACTAGGTGGGGAGGGGGCTTCTTTATGCGGTGCTCCATGGTTAGTAAGTCAGCATCTGCTCTGGTTCTGAGATGTTCTTCTCGTGCATTAAGAAAGTTCAAAATTTTTTTACAAAAAGGGTCAGTGATGAACGGACGAGGAGGATGGGGGACATGTGCATACAGGCCCCGTGTTCCCCTGTCCTCACACATGCGGGGACGCTCTCTCCCTCCTGCTCACACTGTGGGGAAGGAGCGTGGCACCCGACCCCGGGTGGGTCGACTTGTCAGAGTCCATGGCTGTGCCCCTTGATGTCACGTTGGCTCTTCCTCCTTCATCTGTGCATTAACTTCGTATTTAATATAAAAGGGAAACTGGCTGACTTGGTGACTGGAAGAGCCATAGATGGCGCCGGGCTTCAGTGACCCGGGCTACGTGACCAAGCCGACACCTGCCCTCCCAGGGCTCTGGCTGGAAGACGGCCTGGCACACGCACTGACTCCGAGTGCACGCCTCATCTGCACACTCGCACACAGCTCCTGGACTCCTGTCTGGGCCTCACTGCCCAGGCCGAGCCAACCCCTGGGCTGCTGCTCGGCTCGGGCCAGCAGTCTCCATGACTCTTTCCCTCTGACCCCCCTCCTGGCTGCTACCCCACAACCCACAAGGGGCCTGGGCACAATTAGTTTTGTGTCTGGCCCTCGGGTTTCAGCTTTGCACCCTCATGTTCTGCGGTTACTGCGGCCTGTGTCGGGGTATGTCACGGGTCAGTCGCTCGTGCCTTCACGCCGGAGGTTGAAGGGGCAGCTGAGATCAAAGGTAGGAGAACAAACACAGATAAACAGAAATAGAAGAAGAGGGAGGGGGGGAGGCAAGAGTGGGCCAACGGGCGCACCAACCATTACGGTGGCGTCTTTCAAACTATAAACGAGGACCCGCTATTCGTCGTAGGTTCAGTTCCGCGGATCTCCAACAGCGTTTAAAAAAACAAAGCGACACAATAGTAAAGAAAATACGAATGGATCAGCACGGTAGACGGATCACGTCGGGAGCCTTTGTCTTCGTGCCATGTAGGCGCGTGCTCCTCAGTACTGAGTCTCGGTGTAGTAAGTATGTTGAGATCGTTAACTTTTGGGAAACCCTGTGGAAGTGGCCACCAGCTGCCCACTCAAGAGAAGGAGACTAAGTGAAGTGGATGTGATGTGATGTGATTCCTTAAAAGCAGGGCAGAGGGGACGCCCAGGGGGCTCAGCAGTGGAGCATCTGCCGCCAGCTCAGGGCGCAATGCTGGGGTCCCCGGATCAAGTCCCGCGTCGAGCCTGCTTCTAGAGCCCCCGTCTGTGGAGCACCTACTGGGTGCCAGGAACTGTGCATCCCTATCCTGGATAAGTTGCTCCCTAAGGGGACAGGTCCGCACCTGTGTTGCTCATCATAGCTGCCCCAGGGCCCATCATCCACGCGAGTCGAGTGTCTCTGGTACTCATGACAACAGTGCAAGACCCACATTGTGATCTTTGCTTCAGGGGGTGAAAAAAAAAATCAACGCAAAGAGGAGTTGAATGATCAGCTGAAGGCCACGTGACTGGTCAGGGGCAAAGCCCGGCCTTGACCTAGAGGAGCCTGACAGCAGGCCCGGGCTTCTCTGCCAGGACACAGCTCTCATAACGCCAGAAGCGGGGGAAAGCCCTAATACTATTGATTGGAAATAACGTTTAAAGAACCGGTGAAAGGCGAAGGATACTGTGGATCCATCTCCAGATTGGTCGGGAGAGGAGCAGATCGGAAACCTTCTCCTCCCAAACGCTGACCATGTGAGGACGGGAGAGCCTGTCTCGTCTTCCACGATCCCTCACTCCTCAGACGGCGCCTGGTACTTGGTACCCCAGGAAGGGTCCGTTGGGTGGATGAATGTGGGAATTCCAGCTGATTATGAGAGTGACTGACCCCGCACGGCGCATTAGTGCGGTTTTTGACTCAACATTAAAAGATGTCTGAGTTGAACTTGGAAACCCTAATCTGCGTTCCTCCAACGCAGGCCCAGAGGGCAGGGTTTGGGGGCCCAGGCCCAGGAGCCTGGGTTTGTCTCCCTGCTGGCAGGTGAGACAAAGCCCTTGAGAGGCTGAGCGTCCACTTCTCTTCTCTAAACAAGAACAACGCCCACCTCTCCAGGGTGCTGTGAGACGCTCCTCCTGAAGGCAGTGCCATCCCGGGGCTCAGCGACCCACCTGGGAGCAGGAGCCCACCATGTCACCGGGCGGGAGGTCAGCAAACCTGACTCTGCGGCGGGGGTCCTCAAGCTCAGAACCACCCCACGAAGGGTAGGCGGGGGATCCTTCCCTCGGGTTTGCGGTGTCCTGGACCGTCGTGTGACCTTGGCCCCGATGGAGCCCCCCCCCGCCGGGACAGGTGTGTATGTGTCACCCCAGCCGGTGGCCACAGAGCAGGAACTGGACAGCGACAATGTAAAGGACCGATTCCTATGTGACTTTCACACCAAGGAAAGTCGAGTAAGGCTGGCGTGGTGTTGGGGCGCAGGGGTGGGGGTTCTCCCGCTGGGTGGGCTCTGCAGGAATTAGCTGCCCTGCCCTTCACGAGCACCGAGGGCTTTTGAGTCTCCTTTGCCAGGTCAGAGCCCCTGGCTTTCCCCAGGAAGGGCTCTTTGGGACAGTGTGTCCAGGAGCCTGCACACCTCGCCGCTGGAGTAACTTCCCTCCTCGGTCATTTTCAATCACATTTTCCTCTCAAGACAACTTTTCTTCGTCCCTACTTTTCCGGGAGACCCTTTAGCGCTGCTTCTGTTACGGCCTCAAGTCCCATTCTCTGCTTTCCCGTTCACAGTGAACCCGGACGCACGCCTCATTATCCCTGGAGACTGCATTCTTAGCAATGGATTAAAAAAAAAAAAAAGAAAAAATCCAGTGCCGTAGAGAGCAAGGGTAGCTTACAGACGCTTCCCAGGAGATTGGAGAACATTCCTGGGTTGTGCTCCCCTGGCCCGACAGGCACGGTCTTAAGAGATACGCGTGCATCACCTCGTTTAGTCTGTGTAGCGGCTCCTTGAAGTCGGCGCTATCATTACCACCACCGGCCAGGAGCCAGGCACGGAGAGGCTAAGTGACCTTCCCAAGATCACGGTCAGTGGGTGAGCTGAAAGGCAAGCCCGGGCAGCCTGTTTCTAGAATGCTCTCTGCTTTATCCTCCATATTACTGTCTTTCTAACTCAACAAGGCACGTGTCTAGGTCAGACTATCACAAGCATTTGCAACACACAGTGTTGCTCGGGGGGGGGCTACTGGTATCCCTGCACATGGGGACCCTGACTCGTCCCTCCCGCACCCCAGAGTCGTGAGTAGAGGCTCAGGGAGCCTTGCCTGAGGGAAGAAAGGCTGCGGGGCCATCCGGACTCCGGGTAGTGGGGACGCAGCCACTACCAAGACGGCGGGTACTAATCCTCCTTCAGATATGCCATTTGCAGGTATCTCCTCCCAGCTAACAGGCGGCCTTTAGTTTCGTTGATTATTTCCTTCACTGTGCACAAGCTTTTTTATTTTGATGTGGTCCCAATAGTTTATTTTTGCTTTTAATCCCCTTACCTCACAACATTAAAATGTTGCTACCGTCAATGTCAGAGACGTAACTGCCTCTGCCCTCTTCTAGGATTTTTTAGGGTTTCAGGTCCCACATTTAAGTCTTTAATCCATTTTGAGCCTATTTTTGTGAATGGTGTAAGGAAGGGGTCCAGTTTCATTTGCATGTGGCTGTCCAGCTTTCTGAAACCACCGGTTGTAGAGACAGTCTTTTTCCCATCGTAAATTCCTTCCTTCTTTGTCAAAGATTAATTGCCCGTATAGTGGGTGCGTTTCTGGGTTTTCTCTTTTGTTGCATTTATCTATGTGTCTATTTTTATCGAGCACCACGCTGTTTTAATTAATATATAATATCTTGTAATACAACTTAAAATCCGGAATTGTGGTACCTCCAGTTTTGGTTTTCTTTTTCAAGATTGCTTTGGCTGTTCAGGGTCTTTTGTGGTTCCGTCCTAATTTTAGGACTATTTGTCCTAGTTCTGTGAGAAATGCTGTTAGTATTTTGATAGGGATTGCATTAAATCTGCAGATTTCTTTCCGTAGTGTAGATATTTTAACAATATTGATGCTTCCAACCCATTAACACGGAATGTCTTTCCATTTCTTTGAGTCATCTTGAATTTCCTTCACCAATGTTTTGTAATGTTCAGTGTACAGGTCTCCCACCTCTGTGGTTAAGTTTATTCCTAGATATTGTTTTTGGTGCAATCAGGAGGCAGTCTTGTGAAGAAGAATCAGGACCAAGGGTACGTCTATTCTTCATCAGTTTCTGAGAATAGCAAAGCCTTAGGCCTCCCCACTTGGGGCCAGAATGGCCCACTGCATCCGATTGAAAACAAGGCTGCCAATATCTCTGGGGTTAACTGTCCATAGATCTAGGGGATTCTTTCAAGCTCTGGGCCCTAGATCTCTGACTTTGGTCAGATAAAGCTGCCTTTTGTAACTGGGAGAAACACTACAAATCCTTTCCCCAATACTGTTAACTTTTTTTTATTCAAACCCTCCTGGTGTGGAATTCTTGAATCCATGCTCAGTCTATTTATGGGGCCCAGACTGTGGAGTTTATAAGCCTAATTATATAGCATATGGAGCAAGAATAGAGTAAGAATAAAGCCAGGGCAAAGTGGCTAAGACAAAGCGGTATTTTGGTCTGTTGTTCTCAAGCCTGGGTAAACATCAGACTAACTTCAGGAGGTTTAAAAAGAAATCCAGGAACTACCTTGAGTAATGATAAAGGACTTATGTGGTTACATGAATCTTCCCAAGATAACAATAATTCAAACTTGATAAAATAATTTAAATAAAACAATTATTTAATAGTATGTGAAATAACCTAAAAGAAGACAGAACTTGAGAAATATTAACTCTCAAAAAATGTACCGGAAAGAATTAAGGATTTTAAATTTGTGACTTTATGATCTGAAGTTGCTCTTCAATTTGACAGCCATGGTTACAAAAAACGGCAACGGGAAAATGAAATCTTACCAGATGCAGGTGCTAGGGGTCAGAGTTCAGGCTTAGAAAATTTAAAGAGAAGAAATCTTGGAAGCAAACCTTTGCTGACAGCTAAATTACATATACATGAGGGAAACTCAGATAGCCTGGCAAAAAAAAAAAAAAAAAAAAAAAGCAGGCAGAGATAAGAGAGAAATGTGCTTATGGAAGAAAGAGCTACCCAGAGAAAAATCTGTGAATTTGATGTTTTTTAAATGAGTGCAGCACCCAACTGTGCACAGCTCAGGCAGTGAGCAGAAGAAAGATTAAGCATTATGGATTTGATGTATCGTAGGCCAAAATCCAAAGCCAGCCGACTTTGAAAATTTCAAGGGTGGGGGGAGGTGATCCCCCTAAGCAAGGAAAGCACAGCATTAGCCCTATATCTGCTAAAATCACTGGATGACCACCAAATTACACAGGCACAAAGGAGACCAAAAGTCCCAGGCTAGAAGGCAGCAGTAAGGAGCAAAATAAAGAGCAGAGATATCGGTTGCTGCTTACTACAGAGGAGTCAAAGTTTGAAGCTTGAGTTCAAGCAAAGTAATTCCTACACAAAAACAAAACACAAAAATAATTATCTTCAGACGAACACAACAGAACGCATCCGCTGAAATTTATCTTCACTGCCTGGTTTTCATCTAAAAATTACTAGACATAAAAAGTTCCAGAAAAAAGGCTGTCAGCAGAAACTGATTCCATAAAGAGATGAATATGTTAATTAATTTGTAGTGGTCATTTCACTACATTTATGTATATCACACGTCACGTTGTATACCTCAGAAACATACAATTTTTGGTTTATTTTTAAAGATTTTATTTATTTATTCATGAAAGACACACACAGAGAGAGAGAAAGGCAGAGATGTAGGCAGAGGGAGAAGCAGGCTCCAGGCAGGGAGCCCGATGTGGGACTCGATCCTGAGACTGTGGGATCACGCCCTGAGCCAGGAGAAGGTACTCAACTGCTGAGCCACTCAGGCGTCCCCATTTTTATCTTAAAACAAAGAGAAAAGAGAAACGGATTCCATGTGAACCCAGATGTTTGACTCACAAATACTTTAAAGCTACTATTATACATATATGCAGATAATTAAAGAAAATATGATTAAAAATTAAAAAGAGGGACTCAGTGTTGAGCATCTGCCTTCGGCTCAGGGCATGACCCCGGGGTCCTGGGATCCAGTCCTGCATCAGGCTCCACACAGGGAGCCTCCTTCTCCCTCTTCCTGTGTCTCTGCCTGTCTCTCTATCTCTCTGTGTCTCTCATGAATGAATAAATAAAATCTTTAATAATAAAAAAAAGTTTAAAAATATATGGCTTTAAAAATATATCATGTATTAATAATAATATATTTTAAAAGTTTTAATACTGCAGTAATGGGTTTATGGTCTATATATAACAACAATTAGCACTCAGAACAGGGTAGCAAAATGAAATTTACCGTTTCAGGTCTCCTCTATTTTACTTAAAATAACTCAGTATAAACTATAAGTAGAATGGGTTAAGCTAAAGGCAAATAGTGTAACTTCTAACACCACTAAAAGCATAATGTAAGGACACATAAATAGAAAGCCAATAGGAGAATTTAGGTGAAATACTAAGCTATTTCAAAACACAAAAGAAGGGGATTCCTGGGTGGCGCAGTGGTTTAGCGCCTGCCTTTGGCCCAGGGCGTGATCCTGGAGACCCGGGATCGAATCCCACATCGGGCTCCCGGTGCATGGAGCCTGCTTCTCCCTCTGCCTGTGTCTCTGCCTCTCTCTCTCTCTCTCTCTCTCTCTGTGTGACTATCATAAATAAATTAAAATTAAAAAAAATAAAATAAAAATAAAACACAAAGGAAGGCAAGGCAGTAGGAACAGAGAAACAGCAATGATAAAAAGATAAGGCTATTGTGGACATTGCTGCTATACACATTGGGACGCAGGTGTCCCGGCATTGAGCACTGGATGATATGCTATATGTTGGCAAATTGAACTCCAATAAATATTAATTAATTAATTAATTAATCACTTTAAAAATAATAATAAAAAATAAAATAAAAAGATAAGGCTAATAGGAAACAAACAGAAACACGGCAGCCCTCAATACGACCATGTCAGTAATTACATTAAATGTAAAAGAATATGCACTCCAGTCAAAAGGCAAAGATTTAAGACTAGATAAAAAGAAAGAACGAAGTACGTGCACTCTACAATCTACAATAGACACACTTCAAATTCAAAGACAAAAACAGATTAAAAGCAAAAGCGATTTTAAAAAACGCAAAAAGACGCAAAATGTAAGCTTAAGGGTTGTAATAACATCAGTCAAAGTAGACGCCAAAATGAAGGGCGTTGCTGGCGGGAAAGAGGGGCTTTCCATTACTATGGGGGGGCCACAGAGATCCGACGCTTACCTACGCGTGTAGGTGCCTAATAACAGATCGTCAAAATAGACTCACGAAAAATGACAAAATTAAAAGCAGAAATTACAAGGCCACAGAGTGGGAGATTACGGCACACCTTTTTCAGAAACTAAAAAACAAGTAGACAAAAAAAAAAAAAAGGCAAGGAAATAGAGAATCTGGACAATACCATCAACCACTTTGACCTACTCGACGTCACACCGAAGGACTGCAGAGCACACAGTCTTTTCAAGAGCAAATGGATGTTCACCGAGCAGGCCGTACACTGAGCTATAATGTGGATCTCCATGAATTTCAAAAGAACATAATCTGGCCCCAAAGGAAGTAAATTCAAAGTTCTACCTGCGTTTGCCCGGCAGCAGGAGCCTTCCACGGCCTAGCACCCTTGGAAACTCTGGGTAATGGTCTCCTTCTCCACAACTTTCCCATAAGCACCGAACTAGGGCACTTAAAAATAATTTTATCTTTAACTGTCCTATTTCTACTCTGATATGCACGTGGCCATTGGTTCCCTGACTTTGAGCTATTGGCAGAAAATGCAATTCCAACTGGAGTTGGCCAAAAAAAAAAAAAAAAAAACCGCTTCCTCCAAGCTCGTGTAACAGCAAAGTCTCAGTACGAGCACGCGCTCCGTGGTCCCGGCTCCCACGCTCTGCTCTCTTCCGGGGGGGCTCCCGTGCAAGCAACATGCTCTGGAGGCGCATCGGCCCCGTCAGGCCACCGCCAGCCCAGGTAGCTTCTCTTTCCCAAGATGCGCCACAGGCGTCCTTCCAGCATCGTTGGCTCTGGCCAG
Organism: Vulpes vulpes; assembly: GCF_048418805.1. Taxonomy (NCBI): domain Eukaryota; kingdom Metazoa; phylum Chordata; class Mammalia; order Carnivora; family Canidae; genus Vulpes; species Vulpes vulpes. The sequence goes on from NC_132780.1 coordinate 691,453, forward strand.
CTAAGCCTACTCGTGGGACCACCCTAGAATATTCGGGTTCAGCTCAGCCGTGGTGCTCGCTGCAGGGATTAATAGTGAGTCTGCACTTTCCCAGAGGAAAATTAGGGTTGAGACGAGGGAGTGAATCTGGACGGGCCACGCTGGCTCCCCGCTCTGCCTGCATCCACTAGATGGGATAAAGGTGGCAGGGCGGGAGGTGGGACGGGAGCGGAGGTCCCGAAGGGAGATGAAGGCCAGCAGGGCAGGACTCGCCTCACGGCCTGGCTCAGGCCCTCCTGCCCTTGCGGAGAGTGGTCACCTCCCGGCGGAGGGCGGTGAGGGAAAGTGTATACACCGGCCCGCACGGGCGCGCACACCCATGCACCTTGGGGTTTTCTTTTCTTTCCACGATGAATGCAGCCTACGTTTGCTTAAATATCTTCTATAGAAGTACAAATATCTAGGACAAAAACACTTAGACAATGCATTTAGGAGTTGGACTTTTCTTATTCTTTATTTTGAGAGCTAGTATAGTGGGAAGATGCTCGTCTTTACGGTCAGGGGTGTGTACCCAGAGGGGCTGTGGCCAGCCAGGAAACATGGAGTGAGTCACTACTTCTTTTAGCCTTAAAAATGGAAATAGCTCCCGATTTGATGACCTTATAAGATGCAGGGGGGGAGCCTCACCAAAATGGGGAGCGTTGGAAATAATGCCCATCACCAGGCATTCTCGACGGCACAGTGTTTTACAAACGGGAGAGAATGTCCTTTGTGTTTCCATCCCAGGAACCAGAGGAAAGCAACCTGTGTTTCGCACACCTCCCCAGGATGGGCGCGTCCCCACCCCCTTGAGTCTTCCTCTTGCTTCGCCAGAAGAAATAGCCTCTACCCGTGACATCTCCAGCCTTTCGCTAGGAAACAAATTAGAAATAACAAGTGTAGCTTGGAACCAAACTGAGGGGCCGAGGCAATTAAAAATAAATCGGGCATCATGGGAAAAGTCATTTGCAGAAACAGTTGTGTCCACAGCATGAACTACGGAGGAAATGCATTAAAGCAAAAATTAATTTAATAGACATTCAAACCTCATGGTTTTTAAAGGAGAGAACTATACAATACTTCATTAGGCCAAGTCTCATCAGGGAGACATGGACATTAAAAAAAAAAAAAAAGAATTTTGTAAATGAGAGCGATGAAAGGAAAACAGGAGAGACAGAGACGTTACCCTCTCCCGAGTGCGCGGTTCCAAGAGCTGGGCAGGACGGCTCAGCTAGAAGAGGGACATGCGGGTTCTCAGGAGCCCCCCAAGGGAAAGGGAAGAAAGAAGAGATGGGATGAGGCCAAAAAAAAAAAAAAAAAGGAAGAGGGAGAGGGAGCGACTCCCAAGCAGAGCAGCTGGGGGCCGGGCCGGCCGGTGTGCACCCCGCGCTTACGGAGGAGGATCCTGAGACCCTGAGCCGTGGAGAACCTGTCAGCAGCGGCGGACACCAGGGTGGGAAGGCGGGGCTCGGGGCGCCCAGGCACCGTCCTCCTGTCCCCGGGCCACGCCCTAGAGGAGCCCGTGTTACAAGCTAAGGAGTCCTCGCTCGTCACAGAAAATCCGGGATCTGCGCGTCGGTAGGAAGGAGAGGAGAGCCGTGGCCTCCCCAGCCTCTGCAGCTCTGCTAACCTTCCGCCAACTTTCCTGCCCGCTTGCTTTATTGATTGGTGGATGGATGGATGGATGGACGGATGGACGGACGGATGGATGGACGGACGGACAGATGGATGGACGGATGGATTTTAGAGCCGCAAACACTCTGTTCACATAGTTCCATTCCCCAAGTTTTTTCTCATTATTTCACGAACCTTCTTCCGCGTTACTGCGTATTCTTCAGGAACAGCATTTCTGCGACGCCGCACCCTCACTCACGAAGACCTGCCCTAACTACCTTCGTGGTTCTCCTCCCACCGGCCATACAAAATTGTTAGGAGCAAAATCAGGTTTGTTCCTAACTTTTCAACATGTATTTTTCAAAATTGCATAAAACGTTTCTTATCAAAGATTATTCACTTAGAATAGATGCCCAGAAATGCAATCGTGGGGTCACACATGGTAGGGATTAGGGGCACGAGACCTAGCAGCTAAACGCGCCGGCTCTTCTGTTAAACCTTAATTCCGAACTATTTATTATCTGAAATTCAAATTGTACTGGAAGTCCCGTATTTTACCTGGCAACCCTAGTAGGAATGTTCCGGGCTTTCCGCAGGTATGCACACACCCCGTCCACTCTGACACGTGTCTCAGGTCAGGTAAGAGGGAGAGACACGGTAACCTCTATCGGTTGTTTTGCGCCGCTCTGTGTGAAGGCGTCACACCTTAGTAGGTCTCTTCCCTTGTCAGCCTCGGGGACCGGGAGTTATTTTTAGCCCCTGCCTTGCAGGTGAGAAGGCTGAGGCGCAAGGGTACCTGCACACCGGGATGTGGGCCCCCGGCAGGGCCCCAAGGAGCTGGATGAGGGGAGACACCGGGGCGCGGAGGCCTTGGCACCCCCCGCCGGGAGAGCAGGCTCAGGGCACCTCGGCCCTCCCTACCCCAGGTCTTCAGCGAACCTGACGGGGCATTTTGCGGGAACTCAAGGCACAGAGGTCATGTGACACACGTGGGAACAACTCCGTAACGCGGATTTTGAAACCAGTCAGCTCTTTCTCAAGTCCCGATGCTCTAGCGGCCACCCTGGTCTCCGCGCGCACACCCATCTTCTCATGCCCTGGGCCCTTCTCCTTCCACTTGGAATGTCCTTGTGCACCCCCGACCCCTCCTGCACACCCCCCAACCTGTGTGGGGAGAACAGACAGTGCTCCTTCACCTTCTGCATTTGTATCTGCACACCCAGCACCCCACTCCGCAAGCAGCACCCCTCCCCCCCCAGACCTACCCTCTCTGGAAACGAGACGTCATACTTCATATTTCCTGCCTAAATATCTCTAGTTTTAAAATATCAAGCACTAAGGGGCCGCGTTCCTTCTTTCTTGCCCCCTTCCCCGCCCCCAGGTTCCCCATCTCCCCCAACTTCCTTCCCAATGTGATGCTCAACAAGCAAAGGGTGGGGGTGCACCTCCAGGTCAGCCCCTGTGCCAAAGACAAGGCCTTCCTTGGCCCGGGACTGAGGAGCCCCAGGGAAGAAATGGCAGTCCCCTTGGGAATCCTGGAAGGCCTCATGGCCAGGGTGCCGTCGAGCGGGGCATGAAGGACGGCAGGCTCTGCCCACGTGGACGTGAGGAAGGCTGCCCACCCCCAGGGAGGACGTCTGGCAGACGGGGTCCAGGGAAGGAGAGGCTGAAGTCTGCAGCACGTTAGGTCCTCCGCAGAGGGTCGTGGATGAAGCGGGCACTGAGCTCTGATGTCTCCATTTGGGGAGCGCCCCTCCATGGCTGGTACCCGCCCCACGACTGCTGGGACTCTCCATAAATGGTTCACAAAAATGCATCGAACAGTTTAAAATTGCTCATGAAAAAATAAAGTAAAATAAAATAAATAAAAAATAAAATAAATAAAATAAAATAATAAAATAAAATAAAATAAATAAAATAAAATAAAATAAAATAGCTCATAAAAATGAATCAATCAGCACAGGCCGAAATAATTAGTTCCCTTTGCTAAGAAACAACAGTGCTCCTTAATTATTGCGCTGATTGCACGGGGGGCTCTTTCTGAAGACAACAAACCGCCTCTGAAGGCTCTGTCCTTCCACCTGCCTATGGGGGAAAGACTCTAATTAAAACAAAGAAAAAACATTAATATTTAATGGTGTGATTTTCTCCACATCTTTTTTGCTTCTCAGCTTAACCCAGTGACAGCTCCAAAAATTCCCCCCAAAAGAGCAGCACAGTGCACAGCGGGATGCTGTCAGAGCGCAGCGTTAACCAACGGTCGGGCAGCAAGGTCTGGGAGCTTCGGAGCCGACGCCAGGCTCCCCCCTCAAAGCTGCGGGCCCTGCTCTTGGCTCCGCTCGGACAACGCACCGCAGGCCTCGGCGCTGGGTGGCCCTGCAGCCGTTCGGCCCTGTCCCTTTGTCGAGGAGAGCCCTGGGGAGGCGTGTGAAGCACGAGGGCGCCAGCACCTGCGGGTTTCCAGGCAGAGCCGGGGGGACCCAGCTGCAGGGGCAAGAGAGTGAGGTCTCGGGAGTCACACTAAGCCGGCGGCACAGCCGGGGCGGGAGCGTCGCTCCTCACTCCTCCGGGCATCCTGACTTAGCTCCGGGGCCCCCACCTCCCCTTCCCAGCCCTGTGTTCCTTCCCAGTCAGGAGTCGCTCCTGGCTTGTCTCGCTCTCTGATTTCTCCCACTCAGCTCCCCCCCTTCTCAATTCGTTGTGGACACGAAGCATCCACAGGGTCCCCGTGGCCGAGCGGGCCCGCGGCGTGGGGGGCAGGACGAGAGCCCCTGCAGCCAGCCCTGCCCCCTCGGCCGCTCCTCCAGTCAGCGCGGGCCGGGCCTCCCCCTGGCCGCTCCGTGCTGGAGCCCGGCTGCCACGCCCAGCCCGCGGCCCTCTGTCCCCGCAGGTCACGGCAGCCGGGGAGGGGACAGGCTAACTGCGGGGGGAGGAAGGAGGTGAGGCCGGTGGGGGTGAGGCATAGTGTGCTCCCAACCAGCCTTGGCCTGAGCACCGGTGCACAGGGCCGGGTCCTGGGGTCAGTGCCCTGGCCTGTCCCTACGCTGCAGACCGGAGAAGCGTCAGGAGCAGAGCAGCCTCTTTCCGTGTCCCCCCGACCCTGGGAGCGATGGGGGGGCCCGAGGCCACCGGCCCAGGGCCGCAGACTCACACCTTACTCCGTGGGTCCCTCCCCCCAGCCGGGCTCCTGTGCAGGCTTAGCCCTCAGAGCCCCCTGCGGGGAGGAGCATCGTGGGCTCGGGGCAGCGTCCGCGACGGCGGCCCGCATCACAGCAACGGACTCTCCAAACCTGACCCGGTTCTGTCTAGGGAGAGAGGCAGGAAAGAAGGGGGCAGCAAAGGGGGAGGGAGACCGCGCCTGGGCCTGGAGTGCTGGGCCCCGTGCACACCCCAGAGCTGGCCCTTGGCCCTGTCGCCCAGCCCGGGCCCAGGCCCTTCTCTCCGCTGCGGACCCTGCGGCCCCCCGTGTCGGGCCACGCTCTGCCTGAAGTCGCCGGTGGCTTCTTACTTAACGGGGACGAAACGCAAACTCTGGACCCGGAGAGCCCTGGGGCTGCCTCTGTCCCCACCGGACCTCATTTCAGCCGCCGGCCTGTCTGCAGCACTTCTGTGGGTGACTCCCCCCGCCGGAGGCTCCCCGGGGCGGCCGCAGAGGGACTGAGCGCGGGAGGGAAGAGCCCGACCTGGGAGCACAGGAGGCGGGGCACGGGGACCGCAGGAACCCGGGAAGCCTGGCCCCATTCTAGGCGACCTGACGCCGTCCCCGGGGGCCGCTGATTAATTCCGGTCTGAGGCTTCGGCCCAGGGCTCCGGCGCGAGCCACAAGCCACGAGCGGCTGCGAAGAGGAAAGAGGGAAAGATGCGGCTTCCGGGGAAAATTAAAGGAGATGCATGGGGGGCAACAGGAGCCCTTCTTCTAATGGTTCATTTTCTTTCTCTTTAGTCCAAAGTGATAAAAGCAAATAAATTTGTGTTTAGAATCACAGACACAGTGCAAGGCCGGCGCGTAAAGATATTATCTTCCCGGTGAAGCTTCGTCAGAAGCTCTTAACGCCGAAGCAGGCAAAGTGGATTAAAATATCACGGGCACGGCGCGGAGCCTGTCAAAATGACAGGATGGTATTACACCTCCATATTCATCCCTTCGTTTTCGTCTCTGCACGAGACCCCAGCGTGGGGCGGGCCCTGCACTAAGCCGTGGGCTGTGCGGCCCGCTGAGTGGTGGGGGACCCGCGTGGGCAGGGCTGCAGTGCCTTCCCGCTCCCCGCCACCGCTTGCTGGAACACAGTCCAGGCCCAGGGTCTGGGAAAGGTGGCCCTTCGGCCTGGATGACACTTAACTGGTGCTGTGTCCCCGGGAGCCACCGAGCGCCCAGGAAGCTGGCCGGAGGCAGCAGCAGGGCCCCCGGGGAGGGCGGGGTGCAGGGCGGCTGCAGGGGGGGCACAGGGCAGGGCCCCCGGAGAGGGCGGGGTGCAGGGCGGCTGCAGGGGGGGCATACGGCAGGGCCCCCGGGGAGGGCGGGGTGCAGGGCAGCTGCAGGGGGGACCACAGCGTTGGTGTGTAAGGGGCTCGGCGTGCCTGAGCCTGCACAGGCCCCTGAATACTGTCCAGGGCGGGGAGGCCCCAGGGTGCAGTCCGGGGTGGGGGGGGCTCCTGCACCTGCACAGACCCCAGGATGCTGCCCAGGGATAGGGGGGCACCTGCACAGGCCCCAGGGTGCTGCCCGGGGAGGGCGGGGAGGTGCATCTGAACCTGCATAGACCCCAGGGTGCTGCCCGGGGGTGGGGAGAGTGCATGCATTTGCACAGGCCCCAGAGTGCAGTCTTGGGGTGGGGAGGTCCCTGTACCTGCACAGGCCCCAGGGTGCTGCTCAGGGGTGGGAGGGGCACCTGCACCTGCACAGGCCCCAGGATGCTGCGGGGGGCTGGAGGCAGACCTGGGGCGAGCACAGGACCTAGGTGTCCCACCCACCGGGGCCACTCGAGTGCACTGTCCCCCGTGGAGCCGAGAGGCGTCCACTCAGTGCACATGAGAAGCCGCTTAGCCCGAAGGACGGAGAGTGAGCCGCGCTCATTCCTAAAGGTCCCCGAGCGTCCCTGGGTCACCTGGATGCCCCGGGGCAAGTGCCCGCCTTCCCTCCTGGTCCCGCAGGCCGCCTGCCTCCTTCCTAGGCTGGGGCCGCCCCGGGCTGTCTGTCTGGCTGTCTGTCCGCCCGTGCGGCTTCTGCTGCCCTGCGGCCTCCGCGCTGCCTCCTCCAGGAAGCCTTCCTTCCCGCCGACGCCGAGCCGCCCGAGTGGCTTTGCAGCCATGAGCAGCCCCTTCACCCGGAGACCCAGAGCCCGGAGACCCAGACCCCTCCCTGCCTTGGGAGACTGTGGGGCACGGGGAGGAGGGTCCGCAGAGCTGGGTCTGCAGCAGCACCGGGCACCGGGCACCAGGCATTGGGCACCCAGAACCGGGCACCCACAGAGCCGGGCACCCAGAGCCCAGTGCCCTGAGCCGGGCGGGGTTCGGGGGCGGCGGTGGGCGCGGCTGGGCGCAGTGGGCAGACGCCTGAGGGCACGGGGGGTGGGTGTGAACCTCCGTGGCCGGGATCCGCCTCAGAGCAGGTCCACAGCCTCGCGGGGGCAAGTGTGGCCGGAAGACGAACATCTCGTTAGGACGAGAAGGTGATGGCCCCGAGGGGCTTCGGGCGGACCGTGCCTCTGTCCGGTGGGCGGGGGCCATCGCGGCGCAGGGAGCCGGGCCCGGTCCAGGGGATGAGCCGCAGCCTCGGCCCCGACCCCGACCCTGTGCATCAGAGGGCCTGCAGCGGGGCTCCGTGCAGGGCGGGCGGGCAGTGCCCCAGGGCGGGGGGGGGGGGTCGGTCCAGGCCTCCTGAGGCTCAACCACCTGCCCTGCACCCCGGGCGACACCCCCGCACCCCTTGGTGGGAACCACCTCTCACGGGCCTGCAGGGCTCCTACTCGGATCAGCGGGTTCAAGGCGAAGGAAGCAGGTACTAAAGTGGGGCAGCAGGGATCTGGTTCACAGGCACGTCCCCCGACGTGGGGAGCAGCTGCCTGTGTCCCCCCACCCCCAGCCCCCACCCCCTGCCCCTACCCCCAGCCCCCACCCTCCACCGCCCACTCCCCACCCCCACCCCCACTCCCACCCCACTCCCCCCCAGCACCCACCCTCCACCCCCCACCCCCACCCTCCACCCCCCACCCCCATCCTCCACCCCCACTCCCCACCCCCCAGTACCCACCCCCACCCCCCAGCCCCCACCCCCACCCTCCACCCCCCACTGCCTGTAGTCGTGTGCCCACGACATGGATGGACAAAGGTACAGAGGCAAACAGCCGGGCCCCCGGGTGGCTCAGTCCACTGAGCGGCCAACTCTTGATTTCAGCTCAGGTCATGATCTCAGGGTCCTGGGATCGAGCCCTGCGTTAGGCCCTGCTCAGCGGAGAGTCTGCTTCAGGACCTCTCCCTCTCCCTCTGCCCCTCCTCTCTCTATCTCTCTCTCTCTCTTTTTTTAAAGATTTATTTATCTATTTATGATAGAGAGAGAGAGAGGCAGAGACACAGGCAGAGGGAGAAGCAGGCTCCATGCAGGGAGCCCGACGCGGGACTCGATCCTGGGACTCCAGGATCGCGCCCTGGGCCAAAGGCAGGCGCTAAACCGCCGAGCCACCCGGGGATCCCCTCTCTCTCTCTTTAAAATAAGTAAATTTTTTTTTAAAGAGCCATGGGTAAACGCACAGCGAGTATGTAAGGGATCACATTAGGTCGCGTCTGTGGCGCGTGGGATACGCGGGACGTGTACTAAACGCTTCCGTGTACGCGACTTCATTCAGTTGCCACAACACACGGTGCACAAGCACTTAGCGACGCCCGGGAGCTGCTCCATGTGACCCGGACACGAGAGTTGTTTCTACCATCGTCCCCTGTCTCCAGGTGAGGAAACTGAGGCTGAGAGATGTGAAGTGCCCTGCCCTCTCATTTTATTTTATTTTATTTTTAAAGCTTCTGTTTATTCATGAGTTGGGGGGGCAGAGACCCAGGCAGAGGGAGCAGCAGGCTCCATGCGGGGCGTCTGACGTGGGACTCGATCCCGGGACCCCAGGATCATGCCCTGGGCCAAAGGTGGCGCTAACCACTGAGCCACCCGGGCTGCCCTCATTTTAATGACAAAACCAGGTTTCAGACCTGGTGCGTGTGTGTGTGTGTTTTCTAATCTAAGATTCAAAGCACCAGAAAACACCCATTTCTCCCAAATCCTCGGGCCGCATGCCCCAGGACAGTGCTGCTGGTGCCCCGAGTCCCAGCGCCTTCCCTTAGGGGACGGTCAGGGCTCAGGGGCCCGGGGGCCAGGGTGGCACCGACTCTAAGGGGGTGACTTCCAGGCCCTCGTTCCCGGGGCAGTTCGATCGGACCCACGGTCCTGTGGCCGCAGCGCCGTTGGGAGGCCGAGGACGCGGGTGCGAGCGAGCGCTTCGGCGGGAGCTCGGTGCCGGCAGCTGCCGGAGGCCCGGCCCGGGCGGGCTGCTCTGCCCAGCTGGACCGTCGCACGACCCCAGCCCGCGGTCCGTGCCCTGCAGGACGTCCGGGCTCCACAGCCACCCAGGAAGGCTTCTGTCCCCGAGAAGCCTCCGGGGAAAGCTAAGAAGGGCTCCCTCCTCCGCCCTGGGCCTCCCGTCCCGCGTCACGCACAGTCTGCGGGTGCCCCCGGCTGCTCCACCCCGGCCCGCTCGGTGAAGTCCAGCAGGAGGGGCTGCCGCCGGCCCCTGGCACTGCCCCCGCCTCCGAGGACGGCTTTCCCTTCCCGTCCACTGCTCGCGCGTGACAGCGTGACGGCCCCGGTGTTGCCCCAAACTCCCAGGTGGAGGAGAGGCGGCCGCGACCCCGAATGATGCCGGGACAACGTGGGCCTGAAGCCCTCGGTCAGCCCAAGGCCCCTGGTTGGGAAGGAGGAGCCAGACGCGGTCCTGCTGACGGGAGGGGAAGTTCTGGGCCTGGTTCGTCTGCGTCGTGGGAGGCCGCACCTGTGCCCACGGCCCTCGGTCGTCGCGCTTCCCAGCTGAGGGGACGGCCCCGCCGGTCAGGGGCTGAGCCAGGGCGCCCACCCCGCATCCCCGGCCGCAGCTCAGCCCTCCACGCCGGTTATCCCGCGAGCCGCTGTCCGCGTTCCCCGAAACCGCCCTCTGGAGGGGGGCTCCTTTGACGGAGACGAGCCCTCCACGCCGCCGCCCCTGCGCGTCCCCTCCTGCCCCCGCTAGGCAGGCCCCGCCTGGCCCGTCCCCAAGAGAGCTGCACACGCAGCCTCCGGGCCAGGGTCCCTGCCTTCGCGTCCGCGCGTGGACGGACTAATCCCCTGCACCCCCAGCTGCGTCTGCCGCGGCTGTTTACTGGAGCAGCCGATTCCCTTCTTCCAAATAAGCTCATTGAAGCCAACGGTTTGATGGATTTTGTAAAACTACGTTAGTTAAGGTCGATCCTGAGAACACAGAACCCGGTGGAACCCTCAGAGAAGCAGATTCTTGGAAGCAGAGTATGATTCATTCATTCATGCACACACGCATGCATTCGTTCATCTAAGGAGCGAGTGACTGTGCCGTGGGGCGCGGATCCCAGACGGCCGGCCCCGAGGACCCCCAGGCCGCCGCGCGGGAGGAGGAGAAACGAGGTCGTCAGGGACAGTGCGGGGAACACGTCACACGGGCAGGGGAGCGCGGCGCTTGGCACCGTGGCCCTTGGACGGTCGTCAAAGGGAGTGAGCGCCGCCGTGCGAGGTGGGGAGCCAGTGGGTGCGGGGAGCAAACCGGGGCGCAGCGGGGCGGGCGGGGCGCCTGCGGGCTCATGGGCCTGGGGCTGAGGTCCCTCGAGCAGCAGGGAGCACTGTCCGCAGAGGAGCCAGGGGACCGGGTCATGTCCCGGGGAAGTGCGCTCCGCTTCGCTGCACCCCTCGACCCAGAGCGGGTGCCCCGGGGACTTGGCTTTCACCGCCCATGAGGGCAGCGCCCGGTGGTCGTTCCCGCCAGTCCAGGCTGACAGATTTAACTGGTGGGGACCACGGACTGTTCTCGGGGACGGAGTGCGTGATGTCGCACATCACCGTCAGCTGTCCCCGGGGCAGCCGTCTGCAGGCCGCCGAGCCCCCATGCACTGGCCGGGCCCCCACAGCCTCGGGCCACACCAGGCTCCAGCCCGAGCCAAGGGCTGCTGGTCCTGCGCCACCACCCTCAGCCCACGCGTCCCCAGGAGGTGCCTGGTCCCATCTCCCACCACTGAGGGCACACGCCGTGACCTGGTGAGGGCTTTGCGGGGGCTGCTGGTGCCGCCCCTTAACCATCAACTGCACAGGTGTGGGCTGGATGTGTGGAGGCTGGAGCTCCGCTGGAGGAGGCCCCACACCCCAGGGAGGGAGGACGGGGTGGAGGGAGGAGGCAACACACCCCGGGGAGGGAGGACGGGGTGGAGGGAGGAGGCAACACACCCCAGGGAGGGAGGACGGGGTGGAGGGAGGAGGCAACACACCCCGGGGAGGGAGGACGGGGTGGAGGGAGGAGGCAACACACCTCAGGGAGGGAGGACGGGGTGGAGGGAGGAGGCAACACACCCCGGGGAGGGAGGACGGGGTGGCGGGCAGGGGCCACCTCACATCTTGTGACCCTTGCTCCTGAACATGCACCTACCCACTGACACGAGGTGTGGGGCCTTCGGGGACCCGAGATCCCAGGTCTGCCCTGTGTCCCTGTCACCCTGTCGCCCTTCTCCGCACACAGGTGGGCACAGTGTCCTTCTCTCCTGGAGGGCCCATCTCAGGGACATCCCCTTTCTCCATGGCCTGAGGCACAGGCTGGGCACAGGCGCCTCAACGTCTGAGCAGGTCGTGCTCTGGGACCACCACCCCCAGGCCTACGAGCAACGGCGAGTGTCATTGGCCCCCCGGTGTCGCTGCTCCCCGATGTGCTTGGCTGTCCCCAGCCCGGCACCCCTGTCCCAACACGGCGCCCTCGGGGCACGCCCGGGTGTCTCCCCTCCACACCCTTAGAAGCCCACTTCCAGGCAGGGCCCTGGTTGGCGCCCAAAGCATCGGAGCCACGCACCGGCACAGGTCTCCGACCCCTCAGGGTCCAGGGCTCTGTCTGTAGCGTCGGAAGTGACCCATCCCCGCCGAGGAGGGGCCCCAATGCCGACACTGCACCTCCCCGGCTGCGGCCCCCTTGGCGGCTGCCGTCCATGAGGTCCCACCGGCCGTGTGGCTCCAGGCGGGGAGCACCGAGCAGCCCGGGAGCCCTGCAGGTGCTGTGGCCTCGTCGCCCCTTCTTGGCCCACATGTTCTGCCTCCGCCCCGCCACCCACCCGCACCACCGGACCACCTCGACCACCTGCACCACCTCCACCGCCTGCACCACCTCCACCGCCTGCACCACCTGGACCACCTGGACCACCTGGACCACCTCGACCACCTGCACCACCTCCACCGCCTACACCACCTGGACCACCTGTACCACCTGCACCACCTCCACTGCCTGCACCAGCTGCACCACCTGCACCACCTCGACCACCTGCACCACCTCCACCGCTTGCACCACCTGCACCAGCTCGACCACCTGCACCACCTCCACCACCTGCACCAGCTCGACCACCTGGACCACCTGCACCACCTCCACCACCTCCACCCCCACTGTTACCCGGTCCTACACACGGGCCTCCTCCTGGAGCTGCGGTTAGAAAACCTGCCTCCACGTAGGTTCCCAGGGACGACCTGGGGTCGGGTTTCCTGGGACTATGCTCTTGGTCTGCGCTCAAGGCGGCATCCTGTCCTCACCGGGGGCCTCACGTCAGGGACATGGGAGGTCCACACAGTCGAGCCAGTGGCTCTGGAATCCAGAACCAGCTCTGACCCGTGTCCTGGGGGAGACTCGTGGGCCCTGGGCAAGACTCGTGCCGCCGCTGAGCCCCGGGCTGTGTTCCTCTCTTCATATCGGGTCGCGTGGCCACGGGTCCATGTCTCAGTGAGGGCACACAGGAGTCAGCAAAGCATCAAGGCATCAGGACACGGGCAGCCAAGTAATGGATGAGAACATTCTGGATGGTGAGAGGATCGTAGAAAACCCTGAGAGCAGCGAGGGTGCCGAGGGGAGCCGTCCTAAAGCGGGGACAGCAGCTCTTTGCCAAACCGATGGAGCCCGTCAGCCTAGGGAAGGTCTGAACCGCTGCTCTCCGAGCAGAAGGAGCACAACTTTTTAAGACTAAAAATAGGAAAGTGCCCTCGGTCACGTTCAAGGAGGCTGCGCCTGACAGGACGGTGATCCCTGCTATGAAAGGGCCACTCCTCACCCCTTCCACCCCCGTCCCCGAGACCTTTCCTTTAAAAAAAAAAAAAAAAAAGAGAGATTTAATTATTTATTCATGAGACACAGAGAGAGGCGGAGACACAGGCAGAGGGAGACATAGGCTCCACGCAGGGCCCTGATGTAGGACTCGATCTCGGGACCCTGGGGTCACGCCCTGAGCCCAAGGTAGACGCTCCACCCCTGAGCCCCCCAGGCGCCCCGAAACCTTTCCTCTACTCTCTTGAATCACCAGCTTCTTGAGCCTTCTGACCTGAAGCAGCCCCCCCCGCCCCCACAGGGAAGCGGTCAGACCCGGCGTAGCTTTGAGCCGTTCAGCCGTCGTTTCGGATTCAGCACATTCTCATCCGTCTTATTTGCTGGGATCACGGCGGTGTCAGCTGACCTCCCAAAGTCAGCCTGGTGACAACATCAGTGTCTGCCCCTTGCGGGCTGGCGGCCAGCGACACCCAGGCTGACAAGCAGACAAAGGGCTCGGGGCTGCGGGCGGGAGGCCGCTGAGCCCGCGTCAGGCATCAGGGAAGGCCCAGCCGGCAGGGGCCCGGGCTGGAGCCTTGCCAGAGGCCCACCTGCTTTCCTGGGGGTGGGTCCCCTCGTCCATGGAGGAGGCCGATGGTGGTCGATTAGACGAGTCACCGGGAGGACACCCCCTCCGCCGTGTGCCCCGAGCTTGGCGCTAGGACGACCCAGCGTTGCCGTGAACCTCTGTTCTCCCAGCTGTGGGGCCTCCTTACGCCCGTCGGGCATGTCCAGCTGTGACGTGGGAGGCACTGGCCCCTCAGGCCCCACGAACCATTCCAGGTAGGGAGGGAAGGCAGTTTCTAGGAGCATGGCCTCGTGTGCGGGCCCTCCCTGATGCAGAGGCGGCTGCTGCCTCCACATTCCTGCACCCGCGCCGGCGTCCCCTGCGCCCCATCCCTGCCCTTCGTCCTAACAGGGGACCCCAGGCTGGCTGCCTCTGGTGGGGACGGGGAAGAGCCTTCTAGTCCCATTCGAGGGAGCAGCGACACAAGCTGCGTCTCTCCAAGGACGGGGCGGGGTGGGGGGCGCTTTGCCTTCCCCGAAAGGGCAATGTGATCGGAGGAGCGGAGACTGACGTCGTGCTGGTCGCAGAGGCTGGGGGCAGTGACCTAAAGGGCACGCGACATGTGGGCGTCCGCCTCCCCGCGGGGACAGCATCCCCAGCACCCTGGAGCCCCTGCAGCCAGACCCCCCGCCGCGGCCAACGGGAGGCTGCCCGCTACCCACCCAGGATGGAAAGCGCGTGGAGCTGGACGGCCGCGCTGGCGGGCTTTGGGGTCGTCCAAGAAGTCACCAAGCCGAGCGGAGCCCTCCTCATCCTCAGGGCCAGGAGCTCGCGGAGAGGCCGTGGAGCAGCCGCTGGGGACTCCCTGTAAGTGCCCCCCGGGGGGCCCGGCTCTCAGACCCAGAACTGCCGGGCAGGGCGAGCCACCGGCAGAGGGAAACGACTTCTGTCACGGGGCCTGGAGCTTCGGGGGGACACGGAAGGGAAGAAATAAGGACGTTAGAGGGGGAGGCACGAGGAGGTGGGGAGGGGACCGGAAGTAAGAGGCATTCCAAGGGTGACCCAAGGGACGCCTGGAGAGCGGGGCCCTGCCCTGCCTGAGGCCAAGGGGCGGCCGTCCACCCCGTCGGCAGTAGCCCTGCGGGTGCAGCACCCGGGGTGCTGTGCGGCGGACGGGGGGGGGCAGGAGCTCGGCCGCACCTGGGCGCCTCCGTTGCCTCCTTCCCTGGATCAGCCTCCAAGGGCACACTCGTCCCGAAGGCTCACTGAGTGCCGGGCCCCACCTGCGTGGCTCGGCTGCTGGCCTCCTGCCCCTCGGGCCCTGCCGGCTGCGGGGGGAAAGCCTTGCCTCCCCGGGGCTCCCACTTGTGGGGACGCAGCCCCCGGGCACCCGCGGCTCCTGCCCAGCGCACGGCACCCCTCGAAGCGAGCACCCTGCCGCCTCCCCCACGCGGCACGCGGGACGGAGCTGGGCGGGAGGGGCTGCCCTCCGGAGCACACGCCTGGCCACCCCACAGCGGCCCTGCCCCGAGCCAAGGCTGCTCCGCTTCGCCCCAGCCGCTCCCGGGCGCTCAGGGCATCCTGCTCGGCAGCCAGCCTCCCCGCCCCACTGATTGGGGTCCCCTTGCAGCGAGAGGGGGGCCCGGAAAAGGCCAAAGGCTCGCAGCCTGGAGGCGCTGGGGGAGGAACCCCTGGGCCGCCGGCCTCTTC
This sequence comes from Vulpes vulpes, assembly GCF_048418805.1. Classification (NCBI taxonomy): domain Eukaryota; kingdom Metazoa; phylum Chordata; class Mammalia; order Carnivora; family Canidae; genus Vulpes; species Vulpes vulpes. Next base: position 706,666 of record NC_132780.1, read on the forward strand.
CTGAGAGCTGGTGCGGAGGAGCCACGGGGTGTCCAGGCAGGAAGGGGCCCCTGGGGACAGGGCATGTGGCTCAGGGCCACACTGTGCACTCTGGAGCCCCGAAGCCACATGATCCCAAGGACATTGTCATGACTCTGCAGAGCAAATGGGTGACGAGAAGTGGCAAATTAGGGGTGTCTGGGGGCTCAGCGGCTGAGCAGCTGCCTTTGGCCCAGGGCATGACCCCGGGGTCCCGGGATCGAGTCCCACATCGGGCTCCCTGCAGGGAGCCTGCTTCTCCCTCCGCCTGGGTCTCTGCCTCTCTCTCTCTGGGCTTCTCATGAATGAATAAAATAAATAAATAAAGAAGAAGAAGAAGAAGAAGAAGAAGAAGAAGAAGAAGAAGAAGAAGAAGAAGAAGAAGAAGAAGAAATAGCAAATTGATGTCTGAGGTTGACTTTCCCGTCAGCAAGATGGTAAAGTCAGGGGCTGGTCAGGGTCGGGTTTAGGCTGATTCAGAGAAAATCAAGATTTGTTTTACCTACTGTGTGCTCGGGACCAGGAGCTGTGGCTCACACCTGCGGCTCACTCCTGCTGCACATCCAGCCACTCGGCTGTCCCCCTGCAGCCCTGCAGCCCCTGCAGCCCTGCCCTTCCCGCCCTCCAGCCCGAGCTCTGGGTGAGGGCCCCCCGGGGACTTCAGAACGCACCCCTGGTCGCGCCTCTGCCTCCACGACACCAGAGGTCCCCTGTTGCCCTCCTGGCTTACAGACCCGCCACTGATGGCCCTGCTGAACCCTCCTCCGTACCTGCCTCCTGTGCCTCCTCCCCCTCTGCTCACGGTCCAGCAGTCATTGCCATTGCTGTCATTGTCCCTGTCATCACCACTGTCATCATCACTCTCGTCATTGTCGTCATCGTCATTGTCATCACCATCATCATTGTCTCTTTGTCATCATCTCCATTGTCATCATCCGTCATTGCCACCGTCACTATCATTGTCCTTATCATCATCATCCCTGTCGGCATCATCATTAGTGCTATTGTTGTCATTGTCATCATCATCATCATAATCATCACCACCGCGGCTGCCATTGTCAGCTGCAGCAGTGTCACCAACACCTACCGACCTCTACCCCTGTGCCAGGCACTCTTCTACGTATCTTGCCACCTTGTTCAGTCCCCACCCCTATGAGTAGTTTCCATCTCCATCCTCACTGCGCTGATGAGAACACGGAGGCACAGCAAAGTTAGGTGACTTGCCGGGGGTTACCCAGCCGGGAGCCCCAGTCCTGGTCCCATCGCGTCTTTTCCGCCTCAGTAGGTGGCACCACCAGACATCTAGTCATCAGGCTGGAAGCCCATCCTTGACCTGTTTCTCTACAGGCTCCCCACCTACATTCCCACAATAGGCCGTGTAGATGTGACCTCCCAAGTGCATCAGACCCGCACCCTCCCTCCTCTGCACCGCCTGCCGCCGTGGCCCAGGCACCAATCACCTCTCACTGGAATGACTCCAGAAGCTTCCTCGCCGGCTTGTCACTTGACCCACATGCAGGAAAGGCGAACCCACAGGTGAGATGTTTACCGTCTCTAGGATAGGCACTCCCTCCGGGTCGGCAAGGCCCCCAAATGTCAAAGTATCGGAAATCTAGAAAGTACAAAAGGCATGCTCGACGCCTCTTCCTCCCTTCCTTCACCCTTGACTTCTGAACATTTGTTAAAGGAAATGACATGGTCCAGGTAGACCTGAGGCCCGTGTCGTACCCTCCCCTGAAGAACTGCTTTCATTCTCCATCACGGTGTCCGCGTGCTCTTAAATTTTGTACAAATGATGTCATCTGTCTAAGAAGTGCATGTGTGTGTGTGTGTGTGTGCGTTTGTGTTTGTAGAGCCTCCATAATATACTTAAGACGAGACCCAAAAGATGACAATAGGAATGGGGACGACTGGGGGGCTCAGCAGTTGAGTGTCTACCTTTGGCCCGGGGCGTGACCCTGGGGTCCCGGGATCGAGTCCCACGTCGGGCTCCCCACAGGGAGCCTGCTTCTCCCTCTGCCTGGGTCTCTGCCTCTCTCTCTGTCTCTCATGAATAAATAAAATCTTTAAAAAAAAGAAAAGAAAAAACTGCTGAAGAATGTGCTTCAACCCAAGGAAACATGAATCTAGATGGAAGAAGGGGAAAGGGAGAGAAACAGTGAACACAAAAGCTGATAGAATATGTGCGACGGTTAACTGTGTGTCAACGTGCCTGGGTCACAGGGTGCGCAGGTATTTGGTTAAACATTGTTTCTAGGTCTATCTGCAAGGGTGTTTCCGAGTGAGATTAGTATCTGAATCCGTGGGCTGAGTAAAGCGAAGCACCGTCCCCGTGCAGGTGGGCCTCCTCCAGTCCACGGAGGCCCCAGAAAATAAAAAAATAAAACAAAACAAAACAGAGAAACAAAATAGGCCTTTTCTGACTGATTATTTGAGGTGGGACATCAGTCCTGTCTTGATGTCCTATTGCTTCTGGGTCTCTGGAGAACACTGATTAATATAATTAATATAATTCATTTAATTCATTACTATTTTTAAGAATCTGTTTTTCCTAAAAGAAGACAGAACTAAGACAAGGAAGAAGGGATGGGATGTTCCATGAAGACTCAAAATATATAGAGTCTTAACTCGTTTAAGAAAAGGAATAAAGTATCTTTAGAAAATGTATATATATATATTTTTTCATATATATACGTGTATTTAGGATAAAAATTTAGGAGTAGACGCACACTTTGTTGTTCTCATGAAAAACGGGATCATGGGGAGCTTACTGTTCCCCAGCTCGCTCCTCCCACGACGCATGTTGGTGTCTCCCGTTCTACTACCTTGTCCCAACGTGGATCTTCTGGGGCTCGCAGAGCAGCCCCTTGTCGCCGAACAGGTGAGAGCTTTCCAGTTTTCACCAGATGGGTCGTGCTTTGGAGAATATCCTTGCACACGTGTTTTGCACATTTTGGAGACCCAGATTTGAGCCGCTTTCACCTGGAGACGTACTTGGGGATGAACAACCCCCGGTAGGGGACCGTAACTGGTCGCCAGCGACCGAACGCCCTCAGGGATTCCGCATTTTCTGCTTCTCAGCAAAATTCACATCCGGCGGGGGCGCCGCAGGCCTGCGCTCCTAAGGATCCTCCCGGCTGCGTCGGCGTCTGTGGCAACGACCACAAACCTCAGCCGGGCAGCGGCCTGTGGCCCACAGACGCTCCTCTAGCTCGTCCCGTTTACCTTCTCAACGATCACTTGCTCACGCACAGGACTGGGGCGACCCCCAGAAACCCAGGCCGCCTTGGAGGACCCCGCTTCTCGGCAGCCTGCAGCCCCGCGTCCCTTGGGAGCCACGGGCCCCCGGCAAGGCTAACAGGCCGCCCACGGAGGACCTCGCCCTCTTCTCCGCTTCCTACCAGCCAGGCCGGGAGGCCTCCGCGTGCGCCAGCGTCCTCTGGCCTACTGTGTTCGTGACCGTTTTTGAGTATTTCTGAGCCTAGTTTCTGGAAATAGCTCCCACAAAACAGTGGATGGCATCTGCCCCCACCCCTCTCTCTCTCCTTCAGGCAGAAGCTCACCAGCTGCACGGTCTGTGTAGGTGTTTCCCACCCCAGGAAGGAGCAGCTGATGGTTTCCCGCTGGCCCAGTGACTGCTCGATGGTGACTGAGAGTCTCACATTCTCCCCACACTGGGATAGACACTTCACTTTTCCATTTTTTTAAATAATAAATTTATTTTTTATTGGTGTTCAATTTGCCAACATACAGAATAACACCCAGTGCTCATCCCGCCAAGTGCCCCCCTCAGTGCCCGTCACCCAGTCACCCCCACCCCCCGCCCCCCTCCCCTTCCACCACCCCTAGTTCATTTCCCAGAGTTAGGGGTCTTCATGTTCTGTCTCCCTTTCTGATATTTCCTACCCATTTCTTCTCCCTTCCCTTCTATTCCCTTTCACTATTATTTATATTTTCCAAAAATCCCTGGCTCCTTTTGTTCGACCTCTGGGGGCGGGATTACTATTCATTATTATTAATCAATAATTATATTAATAATGACAATTAGCTAATCACTGATATGATCTGAGTAGTGGGAAAATCAGCAACCCTAACTGCCATTCAGAGAACGGTATTTCCCCCATCCTTTTTGCCATCTACCCGAGTTCTATTTCCCCCCACAAATAAATAGTTAATTTTCTGCGTATCCTTATAGAGATTTTTTTTAAATGCATTTCCACGCAGGAGCAAGGTACACTCTTTCCCCCGATCTTTGACTCAAATAAGAGCACACGCTTCACTTACCGTCGCGTGCACTTAAAATGTACGTATTGGAAGCTTCTCCAAGTGGCCCCCGTCCCTTCTCGTTGGGCGGAGGGTCACGGTTCATTCAACCCGACCCTAACTGGTGAACTCTGAGGCTGTTTCCGGTCGTGTGCCACCACGAACTCCCATCGCTGCAACTAATAGCCCTGAGCGCGGCTGCTCTCGACGTCCATCAACCCTCCGGCGGAATCTAAACCAGCACGAATTCGCCAACAATGGGCAAACCTCGCCCCTCCTATTGACCACCCGCTTCTCCTCCTTCACCGAGATACCACCGCGGAGTATCTAGACCCTCGAAGTCTGCACCACGCAGAGACCTATTGCCTTTTATGCTCTCCGATGACTTTCACAGATTAAAGAAAGAAAAATGATTTAATCCGCATCTGTCCGTGTTATAAAATGCGGGTCTGGGACAGCGGGGCAAATTAGATGATTTTTTACGTTGGTTACCGTCTGAATTATTAGCGGCATTAATATAGTACAATATGCACATCATTAGCAAACCTTCCGAATTTATTATACATACTTGCTCTTGTTCTTTTTAATTACCCGGCTCTCTCGTTGGAGGTAGCTCGGTGATTCAGACGATGGCCTAAACGTGTCAAACGGTGACGCAACGCACAAACCTGCCAGAATGGGGAGAAGAAAGGTCTAGAAAAAGATCTTTCCCTCCCATTAAATGCATAAAAGTTTCTCAATGTATTATTCATGTTATAACCGTGGCACAAACAAAGCATGATTTATCGGGTATTTTAATTCGTCCTGCTAATGCTATGCAATAAAGCGTATTTTAATATTTAATATGATCTGTGGATTTTGAACTCTTTCTCGAGAAAGATCTTGTGTTTTTAGGCTAAATTAAATATAGCAGGTGACGAGTGAATCATATGTGAGCATCCCTGGGGGCGAGCTGGGACGGTTGGAAGAGGCCAGGAGTCGGAAGCCGGCTTTGGGTTTGGTGCACAGACTGCTAGGAGGTAGAGGGTCACACGGCTGTTCCCCCGAGACAGGAGCCAATTCCAGCAGCTCATCTGCATTTGGGGTCGGGGTCTTGGGCTTGACTCCTTGGGAGTTACACGACCTCCACGGGGAAGGAGGTCCCTGGTGCTGCTTGGTAATAGCACATGCACTGCCTGGGGGGCGATTAGAAGTCCCGCATCGGCCGGGACTTGGCGGGACCCCTGCTCTCGAGGCCAGCACACGACCCGTACTGGGGGTCCCCCCTACACGAGAGGCCCCAGCGTCAGCCTGGGTGACCTTGGTGTTGCTATGGTAACGAGCAACCCCAGATTCTCAGTGGCTTCAGGTAACCAAGTCCGTTTCTTCCTCAGGCTACGCATCCATCCCAGGCCAAGGGTGAGGCTTGGCGAACTGCGGCCCCTCGGTTCCCGCGACGCGGGCTGCGTGTACAGACCTGCCCCCACCATAGCAAAGGCAACGAGAAGAAAAGCCCCGCAGGGTCTTGTCTCAGCCTAAAGGGTCCAGGCTGGCACCTGAATTCACCGGCCGGAAGGGCACAGCCGGCCATACCCACGCGCGGAAGGTCCGGGGGCCTGATGGCATCGCCGGCAGACGGCGGGAGAGGAGTGGCCCCGGCTCCCGAGCCTCTCTAGGGGCGCCAGGGCCGCGGCTGCTGCTCAGTACCGCTGACGCCCGCCGCACGTCCCCTCCGCATCCCCGACCGTGACCGCAGGTGGAGAGAGTCCTTCTCTTTGGAATCCATTTACCCCGTGAGGACGCCTGGACCGGCCCAGGGCAGCCCCTGCTGCCGAAACTCCCTGGTGCCCCCCGTCCCCAGACCCCTGCGCTCCTGCACGCCCTCCCGGTGGGCGCCCTCGGGCCCTAACCCCATCAGCTTCTGTTTGTCACAACAACCGAGGCCGAGGCATCCAGCTCTGAGCGCCCTGTGACACCCGCCGGACGCCGCGCGAACCGCCCCGCGACGGCAGCAGCCAGGCGCCAACCTGAGCACGGGGACCCTGAGGACAGCGGGATTGCCTGCAGGACAGGCGCTGCAGTCCCGCCACGCGTCCACGCTCGGCCTCCCACCAGTGCTGGGGAGACATCTCGCGGACACAGGAAGCTCCTTGCACAGATTTGGGATGGAGATTGAAGGACATTCGCGCCCAGGGGACCCAGGGCGTGATCTTGCCTGTTCCCTGCCTGCGGGTGAAGGGCCAAGACGCTGGCCCAGGGTCACGTGATCGTTCAGGAGCAGGACCACTGACCCCCCCGCCCCGAGGGTGCGCCTAGGAGGAGAGCAGGAGCCGGAGACGCCCCGCGGCCGAGCTCCTGGGCTGCCTCTGCCTGAGCGGGGCCCCTTGCTTCTTGCTCCCGCCCCCCCTGCAGCCCCGAGTCTCACCCACACCCTGAGGCTCCCGGGGGCTGGTTTCTCGGCCAGAACCCAACGGGCTCGGTAGCTGTAAGAGCAGGAGGCCGACACGCTGCGGCCGAACCTCCCTTTAACTCAAATCTTACAACTCGGCCCCCAGACACCGAAAGAACCTTCCAGACATATAAAGGGCCATTAGAAGCAGGCGGAAAGATGCTCATTGCCGTTAGTCGTTAGGAAAATGCAGATCAAAGCCCCAGCGCCACGGCCCTTCGCACCCCCTAGGACGGCTGGACCACAAACGGCAAACAGGGGCGAAGGCGGGTGCGGGTGGGAGGAGATGGGAGCCCTCGGACGCCGCCAGCGAGAAGATGAAATTGGGGACACGTCGGGAAACAGCTGGGCAAAGCCTCGAAAAATTAAAAGTCAAAAAAGAACCTAAAAAAATCAAGTCTAACAGATTGATAAGAGACATTACGGTTCCTCAGAAAGGGGGTCCATGTGACCCGCGGGCATCGGCGTCGTCCTGGGCGCGGGGATCCTGGGCACGTGGCTCAGAACAGCTGAGAAGGGACCATTAGCTGACGAACGGATGAAGAGAATATGGGGTGAGGACGGAAGGCTCCTGCTGGAGTTTCAGCCGGACGTGGGGTCCAGGCGGCCCCGGGGCTGCTGCGGGGCCTGGGCCGCACCCCTCGCACGCCCTCCAACACTGCTCTCTACGTGATGCGCCCCGCACCGCCGCTGGACGGGCCCCTGCACCCCCTGCCCGCACCCCACTCCCCGCACCTCGCTGGACGGCTCCCTGCACCCCCCTCCCCACACCTCCACTGGATGGGTACCTGCACCCCCTCCCACACCCCACTCCCCGCACCCCACTCCCTGCACCTCCACTTGTCCGGTCCCTGCACCCTCTCCCTGCACCCCCCTCCCCACACCTCCACTGGATGGGTCCCTGCACCCCCTCCCCATACCCCACTCCCTGCACCTCCACTAGACGTGTCCCTGCACCCCCTCCCTGCACCTCCACTGGATGGGTCCCTGCAACCTCTCCCTGCACCTTGTTCCCTGCACCTACACTCAGCAGGTCCCTGCACCCCCTCCCTGCACCTCTGGTGGACAGATCCCTGCACCCCTCCCCGCAACCCGCACCTCCACTGGATGGGTCCCTGCACCCCCTACCCCCACCCCACTCCCCACACCTCTGCTGGGCAGGTCCCTGCACCCCCTCCCTGCTCCCTACACCCCCTCCCTGCACCTCCGCTGGACAGTCCAGTCCTCACAGCTCCCGCCGTCCCGGGTGCTTACCCAGGTCGCCTCCTCCAGGAAGCCTTCTTGCAGGCATCTAACCCACACTATAGAGCCTGGTATGTTCCAAGCAAACCCCTTGAAGGATGCCTCAAAACGGGGTCCCGTGTGGGGTTGCCAGACACAATATGGGACGCCCCGTGAAATCTGATTCCAGAGGAACAACGATTCCCTCTGTAAGGTAAGCCTGTGTGTTTCCCGGCAGGCTTCCGGGGCTGGGCGGGCATCGCGAGTTCCTGAGAGGGGTAATGGGGGCACCGTTTCCTTCCTGTGCGGGGCCACGGGTCGGAGGTTGCCGGAGTAAGCAAGTCAATCTGCACATGTGAATTTCAGACAAATTAGTTTGGGGTACAAGGACGCCCCAAATAACGCTTGGGTCATACCTCCGCTAACATGTTACTTGTTATTTATCTGAAATTCAGATTTCCGTGGCTGACTCGAACTTTACCTGGCAACCCTGCGCTGAGGGCTTCCCCTTCCCCGGACCCCTGGTGTCTGCTTAGAGACGCGGAAGCGACATTTATAGGAAAGGCCCCGGGTGGCTGAGCTTGAGGAGTCCGAGGGAAAGAGACAGGAGGCGCGTGTGTGAGTGTGGGCGCGGCGGGGGGTGCGCACCTGCACCTGCCCAGCGCCTGCAGGTGGGTGCGCGTGTACGCGAGGTGGGGAACCGCCCAGAAATCCAGAGCCTCCATCTACATCTTTTGACTATTTTAAAATTACCGCAACCTCGGGCTCCGTTTCCCCGTGATTTATTCCACGCGGCTCCTTCCAGGAGCCGTGCGGCGGTGCTCACCGCCCCCCACGCGGAATGAGCTCGCACCAAAAAGGCTCGACTCGTGCACCTGAGGACCCCACAGCCGCACGACACCTGGAGGCCTCCCGAGGGGGGAAAGGGCCGCAAGCTGGCCCCCAGCTGCCGCTGCAGGAGGCCGGAGCCAGGACTCGGGTCACGACAGTCACATGTCACTTTGCCGCGGGAGCTCCGTCCACCTGCCCGGGAGCCCCCGACCGCATGGCGCCAGCCTCCCGGCGAGAACCGTCCAGGGTCAACAACCATCACGGCCCTCGGGGTGCCCCTCGGTCACCTGCGCTGAGCAGGTCCCCCGCCGGGATTTAGGGTCAGGGCGAGGAGGTGGCTGGTGAAGGCGGAGGGCACCAGGCTGGCAACAATCCACACGTGAGCTTCAGTCTTTATCAACGTGCTGGGAATTCCGGACGGAGCTTCTGGAAGCGACAACCACATCTCCTGTTAGGAATTCACTCGTGTAGCAAGTGTCCTACGGGACACCTGCTGTGGGTCAGGCGCCGTCCTCGGGGCGGCAGCTGGCGTCCCAATAAGGGAGGCCGACGACAGACGGGGAAGCCAACGAGCAAGACGGCCTCAGACAGCGGCAGTGCTGGAAGGGACTGGCTTGGTCAGGCGGCCAAGCACTGGGGCTCGGAGGGGAGCCAGGAAGGGAGGAGCACGTGCGGAGCCCCCCCCTCCACCCCCGGCTTGGCAGGAAGAACAGGTTAAGGAGCAAGAGGACGCGCTGCCGGGGGAGTCGGTGCTGAGAAAGGGGTGGGCGTGTTGACCCGACTGCCCCGAGACCACCCGCAAAACGCGCTTGTGATCAGACAAATGGTCGACCCCTCTTGGAAGGCGACATTGGTTGGGGGGGGGGGGCGCACTCTGAGCCAGGATCTGGCTGCCGTGGAGCGGCGTGGAGAGGCTCTGCGAGACCTCGACGGGTGTCTCTCCTCCCAGTTCCTCCCAGTTCCTCCCAGTTCCTCCCAGGCCCAGCATCAGGAAAGCAGCGAGCCTCCTGACGGCAGAGGCGGCATGTGTGGCGGGGGAGGAAGGCCACCCCTTCTGTGGCCTATCGTGCTGCTGGCAAAGGGCACGGAGGGGCTGACTAGCTGCTCTGCTACGACGTCACGTGTCGGACAACGAGGGTCCATCCCTGCTGGGGCCACCACGGCTGGACCTAAGTTTGCTTCTCATCTCGGGGGTCCTCAAGCTGCTAAAATCCACGGGCAACGAGGCACCAAGCTCCAAATGTTTGGCTCTCGGGATCCCTGGGTGGCGCAGCGGTTTGGCGCCTGCCTTTGGCCCAGGGCGCGATCCTGGAGACCCGGGATCGAATCCCACGTCGGGCTCCCGGTGCATGGAGCCTGCTTCTCCCTCTGCCTGTGTCTCTGCCTCTCTCTCTCTCTCTCTCTCTCTCTCTCTGTGACTATAATACATAAATAAATTTAAAAAAATTAAAAAAAAAATGTTTGGCTCTTCCAGGATCAACACGCGGAGGCTGATTGAGACCAGAATGAGGCTGAGACCGCCGTCCAGTGTCCAGAACAGCCCAACCTACGGCGGGCTGGGCAGCCCCGTGGGGCCGGGAAGGCGACCAGATGGCCCGGAGGCAGCCAGCGGACGGGCGACCTCCCGTGCAGATGGGGAGAGCTGCTCCCCACTGGAGGCCCCATCTCTCTGGTGGACAAACCAGCTCCCTACTCCAAAAACTCTCAACAGACGCCTACAGATCCCAGCCACGCAACCTCCTGCTTGTCGTCTCCTCCCAGGCACTGCATCCTGACGGGTGAAACGCTGGGTGTGCAGCCTGGGGCTGCCTCTGGACCTTACCGCAGATGCCTGCGTGACCTCGGATATAGCCCTCGGCCCCTCTGAGCCCCACTGTCCTCTGCTAGACCTTCTAGATTGGGGCTAGACCTTCTAGATTGGGGCTACACCCTCTCCATTGGGGCTAGACCCTCTAGATTGGGGCTACACCTTCTCCATTGGGGCTAGACCCTCTACATTGGGGCTACACCCTCTACATTGGAGCTAGACCCTCTACATTGGGGCTAGACCCTCTAGATTGGGGCTACACCCTCTCCATTGGGGCTAGACCCTCTACATTGGGGCTACACCCTCTACATTGGAGCTAGACTCTCTGCATTGGGGCTAGACCCTCTACATTGGGGCTACACCCTCTACATTGGAGCTAGACTCTCTGCATTGGGGCTAGACCCTCTACATTGGAGCTAGACCCTCTACATTGGGGCTAGACCCTCTAGATTGGGGCTACACCCTCTAGATTGGGGCTAGACCCTCTACATTGGAGCTAGACTCTCTACATTGGGGCTAGACCCTCTACATTGGGGCTAGGCCCTCTACATTGGGGTTAGACCCTCTAGATTGGGGCTAGACCCTCTAGATTGGGGCTACACCCTCTCCATTGGGGCTAGACCTTCTACATTGGGGCTAGGCCCTCTACATTGGGGCTAGACCTTCTCGATTGGGGCTACACCCTCTACATTGGGGCTAGACCCTCTACATTGGGGCTAGCAGTGCCCCATATAGGCCCGAGGGTGAGACCTAACATGTGCGTGGCCCCTGAGTTGCGTCCGGTCCCACACAGTGGACTGCTTCCTCCGGACCTGCAGCATCCTGCTTCAGGTTGTGCGCAGCCTGGAGAGCGCTGAGCTGCCCCGTCATTGCTTGGGTACCAGGGAGGCAGCCGAGGGACAGTAGAGCAAGTCCCCCAGGTGTGGGGGCTCCAGCGAGGAATCCAGGTGCCACGGGAATTCCTGGAATCTGGGCAAAGAGGAGTTTCAGTGTTTCAGAAGGAGACCGGGGGCGTGGACCCAGAGCTGCTCCTCTGGTGACTTTATGAGTCCAGCAGGCCCGTGGCTGAGCCAGGCGACCCATTCTGGGGGAAATCAAGTGTCGAGTGCAGCACCGCGGAATTCTCTGGGCGCCCGTTGGAGGCTTTACAGCCGTGCTGGCTCTGGACCCATCTCCTTGTCCAAACACTGACTCCTCTGCAGCCCCTAACCAGGCGCGCCCCGGGCCAGACGGAGTAATGCGCCTCTTAGCACCTCCGCTCCAGCGGACGAGACACCTCAGACCCCGTTTCTACTGGGTTTGGGGGCAGTAATATGACACGGAAATCATTTGCTCCTTGTCACACCAGGAGAACTTTATGGCTTTTCCGGCTGGCAAAGGACTTTCCGCAGATGAATCAAGCGTCCAGAGTCGAGATGTCCAATGTCGCACGTTACATGAGAGGAGATGTAAGGGCAGATCCGTCACGCCAGCCGCTGTCCCTGCACAGGCCGCAGCAGGGAAGTCAAGGATCTGTTAGCCGGGCTCGCCGAGGGGCTCCCAGCCGACAGGCCACCCGGAGACGGCAGCTCGGCCGCGAGCACCGAGCGGAGACACGGCCATCGATCTGCTCTCACCGGGTCTCCCCGAAAGCAGACCCCAGACAAAGACAGGGCTGCAGTGGGTGATTCGGGAGGTGGCCCCAGGGAGCAGAAGCCGGGAGCAGGAGGAAAGTCGGCAGGAGGGGCTGTAGCAAGCCGCTCACCGCCCTGGGATGAGCACCCAGTCCTGCTGCGACCTTCGGCAAAACTGATGAGATTTTGAAATTGTTCCTTTGAAGGGGGGGAGGTGGGACGTTTATCCTCCACGCCTGTCTTCAGGGGCAGAAGCTCGGCCCTGGGAGTGTTCACCCTCCCTTCCTTGCAGGCTGTGCCTCTGCGCGGGCCGACCACTCCCACAGCCCAGGGAGAGCTGCAAGTCGGAGAAGCAGAGGCTGCATGAGGCCTGCTGCCCCTGGGACCCTGGAGGAGGGACCCTGGAGGTGGGACCCTAGAGGTGGGACCCTGGAGGTGGGACCCTGATGGTGGGACCGTGGAGGTGGGACCCCGGAGGTGGGACCCTGATGGTGGGACCCTGGAGGTGGGACCCTGATGGTGGGACCGTGGAGGTGGGACCGTGGAGGTGGGACCCCGGAGGTGGGACCCTGGAGGTGGGACCCCAGAGGTGGGACCCTGATGGTGGGACCGTGGAGGTGGGACCGTGGAGGTAGGACCCTGGAGGTGGGACCCTGATGGTGGGACCCTGGAGGTGGGACCCTGGAGGTGGGACCCCGGAGGTGGGACCCTGATGGTGGGACCCTGGAGGAGGGACCCTGGAGGTGGGACCCCGGAGGTGGGACCCTGATGGTGGGACCCTGGAGGTGGGACCCCGGAGGTGGGACCCTGATGGTGGGACCCTGGAGGAGGAACCCTGGAGGTGGGACCCTGATGGTGGGACCGTGGAGGTGGGACCGTGGAGGTGGGACCCTGATGGTGGGACCATGGAGGTGGGACCCTGGAGGTGGGACCCTGATGGTGGGACCCTGGAGGTGGGACCCTGGAGGTGGGACCCTGATGGTGGGACCCTGGAGGTGGGACCCTGGAGGTGGGACCCCGGAGGTGGGACCCTGATGGTGGGACCCTGGAGGTGGGACCCTGGAGGTGGGACCCTGATGGTGGGACCCTGATGGTGGGACCCTGGAGGTGGGCCCCTGGAGGTGGGACCCTGATGGTGGGACCCTGATGGTGGGACCCTGATGGTGGGACCCTGGAGGTGGGACCCTGATGGTGGGACCCTGATGGTGGGACCCTGGAGGTGGGACCCTGGAGGAGGGACCCTGGAGGTGGGACCCTGATGGTGGGACCCTGGAGGTGGGACTGTGGAGGTGGGACCTTGGAGGCGGGACCCCAGAGGTGGGACACTGGAGTTGGGACCCTGGAGGTGGGACCGTGGAGGCTGGACCCTGGAGTTGTGCCTGGGACTGCCCACTGGCACTGATGTCAGTGTGGGCGGGGATTGTGGCTGGGGCACAGGAGTCATCTGCGGGGTCCCTGCACCCATCACCAGGCCAACCGTGACCGGAGGGCAGGAGACAGAGAAAACCAGTGCACCCTGGGCCTGGAGCTGCGCCAGGTCGTCGGAGAATCGGAGCAGACGGTGGCCCCCAGGAGCCCAGTCCAGCAGCTCAAATTGTAACCGAGCCACGGGAGGAGACGCTGGCACCGAAGGCAGTAGCCGCCGCGGGGCCGAGCTCTGAGAAAGACGCCGGGCCCCTCGCGGTGTAGACGGCCTTGGGTTAGAAGAGGCTTCAGAGCCTCCTTGTGCGGCGCAAAAGGAGGGAGGGAGGGAGGGAGAGAGGGAACCGAGCTCTGCCGTAACCGGGCCTGCTGTCCGGCTTGTTGGCGAGGCCCTGGGGCCCCAGGGAGGGGAGAAACGGGCCTGGGGAGGTCCAGGAAGGCGGCGAAATGGGGGGCCCTGGAAGGGGCGGGAGACGTGTCCTGCAGCCCAGCTGTCAGGGAGGCACAGGCAGCGCCGCTGGCGAAGCAGCCTTCGAGGGGTGACCCCGTGGGTGTGGGCATTCCTGCCTGTGTCCCCTCACCTCCAGCGTGACAGGTCTCGGCCGCACGTGGCTAGTGCCTTGGGGCACGGAGACCGACCGTTGAGGAAGCTCTAAGGTAGGGAGAGGACAAGAGCCCCTGGAGGTGACAAAGGGGCATCAAAGCTCAGCAGAGACGCATCCCTGGGGACGTCGGGGCGGCACCCACCTCTCCCGGAAGGTGAAAGTTTAGAAACAAAAGAGAACCGTGACTCTTGACCCCGGAGAACACGGGACTGTCTGGGTTACGACACGAATCGGTCTGGATTCAGCTCCCGGAGCCCTCGCTGGGCGGCCGGGCCCCAAGCTGGACGCGGGAAGCACTGGGGCGGGGGGGGGGGGGGGGGGGGGAGGGGGCGGCCGACCTCAGGTCGCTCGGGGTCCCAGGGGTCCCGGCGCCAGCCACCGTCCTGGCCGAGCAGTGCCTGGGGGGCAGGAAGAGGCTTGGGGAGCCCCGACCTGGCCATCACGGAGGACCCGGGCCCGGAGAGGTGCACGAGGTCCCTCCCTGGAACAAGGGGGAAAGCGAAGGTTCAGGGAAGCGAAGGAGAAAAGGATGAGAAGGCCCCGTGGGGAGGACGCTCCTGCCTGAGGGCCTCCGTGGGGCACAGCGACTGCAGAGGGTGTCCCCAGGGGCCCCCCGAGTGGGCCAGGGACCCGGGATCCTCGGGGAGAGGTCAACGAAGGGCTGCCCCACGGGGCAGGGGGTGCTCGTGGACCACGGGGACGTGCCGTGCGTCACCACTCGGGCTGCTGTGGGCCCGAGGCGCGAGGAGCGGGGCCGGGAGCAGACGGAGCAAGCCCTGCGCCGCGGCGCCTCCGGGGCTGCCACTCGGGGGGACGCTGGGGGCCGGAGGTCAGGCGAGTCTGAGAGCGGGCGCTGGGGGCCTGGGGCCACGGCTGCCGGATCCCCCCACGCCTCCTGCTGCGGGGTCACGACAGGTGGGGAGGGACTGGTGGGCCCGGGAGGGGTACTGGCTGCCCCGGAGGGGTCCAGGGTCACAGCAGCTCCAGGGGAACCGGGGGGCCCGCTCGGGCAGAAAACGGGGGCTGCGATGGCAAAGCCAGTCCGCGGGTGCACATCCCGCCCGGGCCACGTTTTAGGAGCAGCAGCGCCTTCCGGTCCGAGGAGCCGGGCAGGCCTCCCGCGGGGCTGCACCCACGGGCTCACCCGACAGCTGTGCGCTGAGCCACACGCCCACGCAGGGCGCTGATTCTCAGGAAGGAGACGCCAGGGTGGGGGGAGCCCCAGCTGCAGCCTGACCCGGGGTGGGGGCCGGAGGCACACACCGGCCCCCGCAGTGCGCGGCCTTCGGGCAGGGGACCTGGGTCCAGGGCCCAGAGCAGGAGGCAGGGCACATCCTCAGGAGCCGGCGGGGGGCGGACCTGGGGACAAAGCCCCCTCCCGGGGCTGGCGGGGCAGCAGGGAGCAGAAGGGCGACCAGGGCCCTGCGGACGGGGCTGCAGCTGGGGACCCCGACCCCACTGCGCTCTGCTCTGCTCTGCTCTGCCCCCTGCGTGGATGAGGAGGGTGCTCCCCGCGGCCCGTGTCCCCTCCGGCCTGGGAAGTGGCCGGGACGCCGCCAGGCCGGCCTCCCCGTTCTGTCCCCTGCGGCACGGGCCCTCACCTCCTCAGGCAGCGACGGCACAGAGCGGCATGGGCCGCCTGCAAGGGTGCGGCCGGGCCCGGCCCTCCGACGGCCACAACGGCCAGCGGAGCTGCGAGACGCGGGGGCGCGCCCTGGGAGCCCCCTGCACCCCGTCCCACCGCCCAGGACAGCGGGACCCCGAGCGGCCGAGCTCCTGCCATCGCCACCAGACGTGCGCAGAGCACCCGGACTCCTCGGGCCCCAAAACGAAGGCCCTGACGGGCGCTCCTGAAACACAAAGCTGCTTCTGGAACATCTCCCCGGGATCCCGGGATCGAGTCCCGCGTCAGGTTCCCTGCATGGAGCCTGCTTCTCCCTCTGCCTGTGTCTCTGCCTCTCTCTCTCTCTGTGTCTCAGAAATAAATAAATAAAATCTTAAAAAAAAAAAAAAGGGAAAGGCTCTGCAGGGCAAGTGCAGTTCCCCGAGGCCCGTTCCCGGTCCCTGCTGGCCGCGGCCGGAGCCTCACAGCCACCCAATGGGCAGGCCGCGGGAGGACGGGCCAGCAGGGCCGGGTGACGGTGACTGCCGGGCTCCAGGCTGCTGCGCCCTGGGATGGCAGGAGGCACCTCTGACCCCGGGGGAGCACCCGAGGGAGGACGGGGATCTGCTAGCCGAGCAGGGACCCAGGGGACGTAGGCTGTGGCTAATGACCGTGATGAGGAGGCCCACGGGCCCCGGCCTCGGGGACACTCAGGGTGGGACTAGATCGCAGGATGCGGTGTGGCCGCCGGGGGCCACGATGCTTCTGGGTGTCGGAGAGCGCGGCGGGGGAAGCCTGTCTGCCTGCACAGCCCGTGGGCGCACCTGCCGCCCACCCACGGGGACGCCCGGGCACCCACCCACAGGGACGACCTGAAAGAAACACGGGCGCACGTGCAGCAGGCCCAGAGGGCAAGGGGGTTCTGTGCTCCCAGGAGGGCCCAGGGCCCGGTGGGGGACTACGGGGGGGGGGGGTGCACCTGCACGCAGGCCCCACCCCTTCACCACAGAAGACGCCCAGGTGAGGGCAGAAGACAGGGACCCAGGTACCAGTCACCTGATGGAGAGGACACGCGGGGTCCTTGGACTGGGGCGCATCTTGGAGCCACTTCCTGGCAGCAGGGCCTCCAGGGGCGGCTGGTGGACAGGGGGTGACCCCCAGGGTACCCCACCACCCTGACCCTGCTCCTGGGACCCCACCACCCCAACCCCACTCCCAGCTCCCCCACCACCCCGACCCTTTAAGATGGAGCAGCTGTCAGGGCCCGAGAGCAAGGAGAAGGCAGGAAAGTGCAGCTGCAGGCGCCTCCCCTGAGCAGGTGGGTCAGAGCCCCGCGGCCTAGAAAGCGACAGCAGAGTGACAAATGCTGCGGTTTAAGCAAAGTCCTACGGTTGCAAACCCTCAGGGAAATAGCCCGGCAAATGAGCGGCCTCGATCCCTGCTCCCCTTTCCTTTGAAACGACTCTGGCCCTGGAAAGGGACGAAGAAGGAAATAACTCAAAGATTTTAAAAGCAAAGTTTCTGTCTGCAAACCACATGGGCTGGATTTTTATAGGCTCGTTTGGGCGAGCGTGAAAAATCCAGGTGCGGGAAAGCCTGTGTCCCTGGGAGCCGCCGGGGGAGGGGACGGGAGTGCCGGGAAGGGTCGGGTCCACCCGGCAGCTCCCCACCCAGTCCTGGGGGCTGTGAGCTGGGAGATCCCCCCGCCCCCCGGGGGCTGAGGCTCCTGGGGGCCCACTGTGTGCCCAGCACCTGCGCCTGGAGGGAGTGGGGATGGGAGGGGCTCGGGTGCGCCACGCGTGTTCTCAGGGCCTCTCCCTCCACGGAGCACCCCCTGGGTGCCGGGCGCCCCCCAACCCCTGCACCTATTTCCTCGTTGACCTTCACAGGACCCCCAGGAGGGAAGCATTAGCCAGCCCCGGTTACAGACGGGGGACACTGAGGCAGACAAGGTCACATGCATTAAAAACAAGACGAGGGATCCCTGGGTGATGCAGCAGTTTGGCGCCTGCCTTTGGCCCAGGGCGCGATCCTGGAGACCCGGGATCGAATCCCATATCAGGCTCCCGGTGCATGGAGCCTGCTTCTCCCTCTGCCTATGTCTCTGCCTCTCTCTCTCTCTGTGACTATCATAAATAAATAAAAAATTAAAAAAAAATAAAAAATAAATAAATAAATAAATAAATAAAAATAAAAACAAGACAAAAGGCCCCAAACGGAGTGGCTTTTGCGAAAGCCCAGGGCGCTGAGTCAAGACCTAGTTTCAGTTCTCCCAGAAGTGGGCTCTTGATCCAGCGCCGGGGGTGCCCGCGGCCCGGTCAGGTGGCGGCAGCAGACCCTGCCTCGCCCCACGGGAGGTGGCGGCCGCATGGGCTCTCCGCCTACCAAGCTCTGTCATTCGCGCAGCCCCGGGGAGCTCCCCTCCCTCTGCGGAAGCGCATCCCGCCCACCGGACCCCGGGTTGGCCCTACGAGGACTCCTAAGGGTTTTCCTGTGCGTCACTTGGTCCTTCAACAAGCGGCACGACGTCGAGTGGAGGATTCGACCCCGGGCAGCCTGTGTGCAGAGCCCATCGCAGGGCCTGTGGGTGCCCCCCTCCCCCCCGCGGACCTTGCACCGGCCCCTCGGAGCAGGAGCTGCCAGGGCTCCCAGATACTGCCCCGGAGGGCTCGGGCCTGCGAGAGATGCCTGGGGGACCCGGGCCACCCCCCAGGTGACTCACAGCCGCGGCCAGTGGATGCGCAGCGCTCTGCAGGGCCCTGCACCCTGGGGAGCACCCCAGGCCCTGCGCTGCCCCAGGCTGAACCGCGGGCCAGGGTCGCCCCACTCTGCTTCCCTCACTGCCCCACAGGTTTCCTCCTAGAGCAGTCCTCCTCCCCCTCCTCCCCTCTCTTCCTCCCCCCTTCCTCCCCCTCCTCCCCCCTTCCTCCCCTCTCTTCCTTCCCCACTCCCCCTCTTCCTCCTCCCCCTCCTCCCTCTCCTCCTCCCCCTCCTCCCCTCTCTTCCTTCCCCACCTCCCCCTCTTCCTCCTCCCCCTCCTCCCTCTCCTCCTCCTCCCCTCCCTCCTTCCCCTCCTCCTCGCTCAGGGCTCCCCCCACCACCCTGACCCTGTACAGGGCCCCTGCACCGTGCTGACCCTGCTCAGGGCTCCCCCACAGCCCTCCTCCGCGATCCACAGTCTGCGCCCCACGCGGCCCCTCCCGGAGCAGCGGACGTGGACGTCTGCAGGGCATCGTCCTCAGTCCCTCCTCAGCGACAGGCCTCAGGGAGGAGAGGCACAAAGGCACACAGAGGTCGAGGATGTTACTGGATTTCCCTCCAGTTCCCCCTACTGACTAGGCAGGCGCGTGTTCCTGAGCCACGAGTCTGTGCTGGATCTGTCCTCGTGCCCCCAGGGGAAGGGCCCCTCCCGGGGGGCCCCTGCCCTGTTACGGGCGCAGATGGCAAGGAGGCCGGGAGCGGCCGGGCCCTGAGGCTCCACACTAACTGGGCCTTCCAAACGCAGTGCCCGAGCCCCTGGGCTCCCTGCTTCTGATCAAGTCCACGTGCGGAGGTGAGAGCGGGGACCCCCCCGCCTCCTGGCCCTGCAGCACACGCCGATGAATCCCATCTACTGGCAAAGACCATAAAGCTCCCCGCGGGGCACCTGCAGGCCTGATGGGGAATGTCGCTGTCGCCCAGCTGCAGGGAGGAGCACGGATCCAGGGGCAGCTCCGTGGTTTGGCCGTTTCCACGGGGACATGTCGGGAGCAGCTGGCGGTGGGGATGTTGTACGTGGACGGGAGAAGCTCCTTCCCCGGGAAGTGAACAGCCTTCAGCAGAAGCATGTGAAGGTTTGCGTCTCGGAGCGGAGGCCCCGACCACAGCTTTGCCCAAGGCTGGTGCCATGTGCGCCGTCCCCATGACCCCCCGGGACCAGAGCTGTCCCCCCGGACAAGCGCATGGCCAAGGGGTGCTGCTTCCACCCACCGGAGACCTCGAGTGCCGACATCAGTGAATCATCTCCTCGTAGGAGGAGCCTCGGAGGGGCTGAGTCTGGGTGACTCCGCCTGGGAGTGGGAGGACCTGCTGGGTGGCTGAGCTCAGCCCTACGTCTGGGGCGGCCTCGGGCGATCTGTCCCTCATCCTCAGGCCTTCGGCGCGTGGCACCTGCGGAGAAACCCAACGCCAAGACAGCGTTGGTTGGATCAGAAGCCAACCCGCCTCCTGTGGCTTCCATAGAGGAAGCGGGGTCGGGGGGACGATCGGCAAGTAGATCTGACAAGTCTGGGGTAGATTGGGGCACGGCGGAGACACCGCAGCCCAGGGTCGTGGGACCCCGTCCGCCTCCGGGTCTCTGCGCCGTCCTTCCCTCACGGACGTCCTCCATGCAGGGGCTTCTCCCCAGTGACAGCCGTGTCGGCTCACGTCCTCCCGAGAGACACTCCAGCCCGAGGCTGGCACCGACTCCGCTTGAACCCGTACCTACCGAGTATGACACGTGCTCCCTGACCCGGGGCATGTCGGCGCCTGGTGGCCACACGGGGGTCAAGGCATCGCTCGTGGCGCTTGTTGGAGAATCCCCTTTGCTCGGGACCGTGGCCGTAGGTACCAGGAGCCCTGCAGCAGGTGTGCAGGTGAGGACGGACGGGGGCTCAGCTCCAAACACAGCAAGGGAAAGGGGGCATTTAGGGCCAAGGAGCAGGTGGGGGGCGGAGGTGGGAAGGTCAAGGGGGCCTCGGGTTGGGGTGCTTCTGGCTAAAGCAAGCTACCCCGGCAGGATTCTTGCTGAAGGCAGCCCGGGGAGGCCGGAGGACCAGGAGCCTGATTAGGTATCAAGGATAGAAGGTTCTGGGTAAACCAACCTGGCAGGATTCTTGGTTAAAATCGGACGATACCCAGATGACCATGAACATCCAAGGTCCGGGCCTAGTTGAGAGGAGAGTTCAGAGGCTCCAAGTGGGGTTTGGTCAAGGAAAGGGGTCGGCCCCTCCCAACCACCTGCACCGAGGGGGGCTGTGACTCCCCGGGATAGTCGCCCAACGGGGACAAAGGGAGGCCGAGCAAGCAGGAAGGCCGGACGCCTGCCGGACGCACGGGGGACACAGGACGGGGCGGAAAGGGGCTCCTGGAGGCTCCACACCAGCCCCACCGACTTCGGCCTCGTCCCGAAGGCTCGTCTGAGTTTTCTGGACTCGCCCGCTGCCTCGACCGCCAAGCTACGTGCTTCCCGGAGGGTGGCACCGACCGGCTGAACGTCTTTATCTCCGTTTGACATACGGGGAAGGAAATCCTGCCCTGCGTTTAGCTGGATCCCTCTTAACTCGGCTACGGAGTCTGTTGCGCCACTAGGTCCAGGCACTGGGCAGAGGACACAGGGGTGGCTTTTGGGAGATGCCGTCCTAAAGCCCTAACTAAGGCTGGGGTTGACCTCAGAGGGCACGGCTGGGTAGGGCCTCAGCCTTCCGGAAATGCCCCCGTAGCCATCCTTGTCCCCAGGGACCCAAACGCCCTGAGAAGGAAGCAGAAGGAACAGTAGAAATCCCACTTTACAGGCGAACAACCAAGACCAAGAGGGACGCACAAGGGACACACTGGGTGGCTCAACCTCCCGCCACCCTGCAGCCTCGTGGGGGGCCCTGAACGCTGACGCGTCTCTGCCACCCCCACCTCTGAAGAGCTGAGGAATAGAGCCGTCTGCGCGGCTGATACTGATGCCAAGTATCGATCCCCCCGGCGGGAGCCCCAGACACCCGGCCCTGGCTGCAGAGGCTGCGGTGGCAGCGCCTCAATTGTGTTTATGGGAAGCTTTTTACCCGAAGGGGTCATAATTCACTCGTGGTCGATACGCGATCAATCCTCCTGCTTTGCACACCGCGGATCATCCAGACCCGCCCCCCAGAAAGGGAAGAGGGAGGAAGAGCATCTGTTTATTGGAAAAAAGGGACAGAATGACAGGCTGACGCGACCGCTTAGGCCGATGATCACCTAAGTCTTGATTTTTTTTTTTTTTAAGTGAAATATTTTGGGTGATACGCTCAATCAAAATGAAAAAAAAAAGAAGAAGAAGAAGAAAAAGACCTAATGGTCTCGGTTTGAAAGGCTCAGGTACGAAGAGGATCTGGTGCTCACTGAGCACCTACTGTGCGCCTTGCCGTGTGCAGGGCTCCCCCACCTCCCCCCGCGGCCCTGCTCCCGGGGACCTGCAGGGAGCTCAGGTTACTGGTGGAGTCGGAATTAATGCACGGTCTTGGGATCCCCCGGTGGCTCAGCCGGTTAGCGCCGCCTTCAGCCTGGGGCGGGATCCTGGGGACCCGGGATCGAGTCCCGCGTCGGGCTCCCTGCATGGAGCCTGCTGCTCCCTCTGCCTGTGTCTCTGCCTCTGTGTGTGTGTGTGTGTCTCTCATGAATAAATAAATAAAATTTTATAAATAAATAAATAAATAAATAAATAAATAAATAAATAAATAAAAATAAACGCGCAGTCTCCCAGTAAGAGGTACGTGGGGTCCAAGGGCAGCGAGCCTGGAGAATTTGGGGTCCCATTCGGGGGGGGTGAGGCTGTCGGGCAGGAAGGGCAGGGGTGTGCAGGGCACTCCTAGCAGGCTGGCCTCACACCTACGGTCAGTGCCCCACACACATTTGCTGATAGAGTTTCCATCCTTCTGGAGTCTGACCCCCACCCCACCCCCCACAGAATGAATCCATCAGCCTCCAGAGCCACCGCAGATTACCTCAGCTCCCTGCTCACCAGCCCCAGGGCCTCCAGGGCCTCCCAGTGCCTCTCAAGGGCTTCCAGGGCCTTCTAGGGCCTCCAAGGACCTCTCAGGACCTCCCAGGACCTCCCAGAGCCTCCCAGGGGCTTCCAGGGGCTCCCAGGACCTCTCAGGGCCTCCCAAAGGCTCCCAGGCCCTCCAGAACCTCCCAGGACTTCCCAGGGCCTTCCAGGACCTCCCAGGGCCTCCCAGGGGGCTCCCAGGGGCTCCCAGGACCTCCCAGGACCTCTCAGGATCTCCCCAGAACCTCCCAGGGCTTCCCAAAGGCTCCCAGCCCCTCCCAGAACCTTCCAGGACCTTCCAGGGACTCCCAGGACCTCTCAGAACCTCCCAGGGACTCCCAGGACCTCTCAGGACCTCCCCAGGGCCTCCCAGAGGCTTCCAGGCCCTCCCAGGGGCTCCCAGGGCATCCCAAAATCTCCCAGCCCCTCCCAGAGCCTCCCAGGACCTCCTAGGACCTCCCAGGGCCTCCCAGGACCTCCCAGGACCTCCCAGGGCCTCCCCAGGGCCTCCCAGAGGCTCCCAGGCCCTCCTATAACCTCCCAGGACCTCCCAGGGCCCTCCCATAACCTCCCAGGACCTCCCAGTGCCCTCCCAGGGGTTCCCAGGCCCTCCCAGGGGCTCCTAGAGGCCTCCCAGGGGTGGGAGGAGGATGTCACTGAGTCCCTGCTACTTGGCCAAACCCCAGGAAGCCCCGAGCCCAACTGGATCCCTCGACAGACCCTGTGTGGCCTCGCCAAGAGCCTCCCTGCTACCGGCTCCTGTGCCCCACCAGGGAACGTCTCCTCTCCAGGCTCCTGCCGCTCTGGGCGCGGCCTGGTGGGGTGGCACAGGGGAGGGCTGCGTCTCGGCCTAGTGGGTGAGGGACTGGCCTCCGGGCCGCTGTGTGGGACGTGATGGATGCTCCACGCTGCACGCAGGTGTCGTGCGCTGCGCAGGGCAGGCCTCACCCCCGTCCTCGTCACGGGGAGGACATCAGTCCTCAAGGGCAGGGTGACGAGACCAAGGACGGAACCTGGATCTTTTAAAACCTGGGAGTCTCATCACGGTGACAAAGCCTTGGTCTCAGGGGACCAGCCGCCCAAAGGCCTCTGGGATTGGCGTGTGCTCTGGACCTTTCCGGGTTTGGAATTAGATGAAAGAAAACGGTTTTCCACTAACAACTCGTTTCCTGTTTCTTACTGATTTGGTGGAAATCGGTTTTCCCCCAGCGCCTGGCAAGCGGCCGCCCAGAGGCCGGGGACAGAGGTGACGCGGACCCGTCGGCCTTCCCGGGGAGTCGAGGTCCCTAAACAAGCAACTGCGCGTGGCATTGATCACGAGAAGTCCCAGGGCCTTGCTCACCCAGCAGGCAGTCCCAGGTGACCTATTGTGTGTAAACCGTGTCCCTCCGAGGGACCGATGTCTGCAGTCAACACAGGGAGCGTGGCCCCGAGAGCGGCCGGGCCGGCGGGGGAGCCCGGGAGCCTCCAGCCCCACGACGGCAGCTTTGTCCCGGGGAATCCGTGCCTCGAGCCGCCCATCCTGCACGGGGGCCCCGCGCGGTGCCTGTGTCCCGGGCCCACTCTCCGGGGCCACGGCAGGAGCTGTGTGGGGACCCTGGGGCCGTCTTCCTGGTCAAGTGACTAAATCCGGCCCGTGGGCCGCCGGTGCCGAGACAGCTCAGGGCCGAGGGTGCTAATCCTCCCGCACGTCTGTGTCCCGGGCCCGGAACCACTAGGTTAGGAGAATGACGGAGCCGGGCCCAGGGGGGCCACGAGCCCCACACCCGAGTGAAGGTGCACGATGGGAGACCCGGCCGGGCCGGAGGAGCCCCGAGGGACTGCAATGAGGACTCCGGATGGGGACCCAGATGGCCGCACCCGGGAAGGAGGATGGAGCCCCGCGACCTCCTCCCGCAGACCCACCACCTCCGCCCACCAGTGGCTTGGAAAGTCCGCTCTTCCTTTGCTTTTTTAAAATTAAATTAATGATCTTCACCATTTCGTCCAGACTTTCCTCTTGCCCAGCCTTACGGGGGCAATGGACACACACCCAAGTGCATTCGATCCACGCAGATCCCGCGACGTGGTGACCTCGGTGGGGCTCTGGGGGAAGAACAGGTAAGACGTGCTCCCTTCGTGACTTCCCGGCACACGGTCCAGCTGCTCAGTCGCCGGGCTGTCCCGAAGTCACCCACCCGGACCCGGAGTCCGTGGCCTGTGACCAGCAGCTCCCGCCCCCCCAGCCCCCAAGCCTGGCATCCGCTGCTCTTCCGGCTGTTTTTATTTTATTTTAGAGTCCCCGTGTGAGTGGGGTCCTGCATGCCCGTGTCTCTCCGTCCGGCCCGTCTCCTCGGTGTGAGGCTGCGCGGTCCGTCCGCGCCGTCACCACGGGGCAGGGTCTGGGACCGGAGAGGCCGGGGAGGGCGGCGGGGTCCACCTTGAGGGAGACGGCGGGCCGGGCGCCTCCGAGCCGAGGGAGGAGGGCGGATTCAGCGCGGGGCTCGCGTGGGGAGAGACCTAGACGCCGGGCCTCGGCTTAGAGACGCTGTCCCCAGGCCCCAGCCCGACCGCCGGGCCATAAGCTCCATATACCCGAAAGGACCATTCCTGGACAAGCCTTTAAATCATCTTGGCGCCCTGGTTGAAAACCAATTCACCGGACATGTGTGGGTTTGGGTTTGTTCTTAGACTCTCCGCGCTTTTTACGTATTTTTATGTTATTTTTATCTTGATTAGTGTAGCTGTATAGTAAGTTTGGAAACTGGCAAGTGTGCGCACAGCGGCCCCCCTTTATCTATGGGGGACACACCCCAGGCCCCCGGGGGATCCCTGAAATCGTGAATAGTCCCAAACCCCACGTAGATATGCTACAGTTTTTCCCTACATAGGATCGAGTGTGACCTGAGAGCTCGGGGCAGGTGCAGCACGAGGCTAACTCGATAATAACCGAAAAGAAAATAAAAACAGTGATGACAATTCACGGTCACAGTAGTTACGGGACTGTGGGCTCTCGCTCGCTCGCTCGCCCTTCCCTGTGGACGGTGTGGGGTGATCACGTGCGGTGTGGCGAGACGTGAGGGGACGGGGCGGCGCTGCGAGGTCACAAGGGCCCGGGCTCGCCGGCTTCAGCCCGTGGTCGACCGAGGCGACGGAAACCGCAGCTGCGTGCACGGGGCTGCTCTACTCCAGGTCTGTCCTCTTGTGAGAATGTTTCGCGCTCTGGGGTCCCTTTCCCCTTTCCATAGGGATCTCAGGCCAGCTTGCCGGCTTCCGGGGGGACAGAGGGGGAAACGGGAAACAATGAAGCTGGAATTTTGACAGAAACTGCCCTATTCTGTAGGTCAGTTGGAGGGACTATTGCCATTTTAACAGTATTAAGTCCCCAGTCCCTGCATACTGGTCCTTCCATTTACTTAGGTCTTTAAATTCTCTCACCAGGGTTTTTTGATTTTCAGTGTACAAGACTCCTATTTTTTTCATTAAGTGATTTTTTTTGAATATTTTATTTATTTATTCAAGAGAGACACAGAGAGAGAGGCAGAGACACAGGCAGAGGGAGAAGCAGGCTCCATGCGGGGAGCCTGACGCGGGACTCGATCCCAGGATCCCAGGGTCACGCCCTGGGCCGAAGGCAGATGCTCAATCGCTGAGCCCCCTGGGATCCCCACATTTCTAATTAATTTCTATTTCTATTAAAAAAATAATAATAATAAATAAATAAATAAATAAATAAATAAATTCTATTTTTTATCCTTTCTGATGCTATTAAATAATTCTATTAAAAAATAATAATAATTTATATTAAAAATAATAATAAATAAATAAATTCTATCTTTTATCCTTTCTGATGCTATTAAATAATTCTATTAAAAAATAATAATAATTTCTATTAAAAAATATAATAAATAAATAAATAAATTCTATTTTTTTATCCTTTTTGTTGCTATTAAATAATTCTATTAAAAATAATAATAGGGATCCCTGAGTGGTGCAGCGGTTTGGCGCCTGCCTTTGGCCCAGGGCGCGATCCTGGAGACCCAGGATCGAATCCCACATCAGGCTCCCGGTGCTTGGAGCCTGCTTCTCCCTCTGCCTATGTCTCTGCCTCTCTCTCTCTCTCTGTGACTATCATAATTAAATAAAAATATTAAATAATAATAATAATAATTTCTATTAAAAATAATAATAATAAATAAATAAATTCTATTTTTTTATCCTTTCTGATGCTATTAGAATTATCTTCCTAATTTCATTTTCGGATTGTCATCCAAAATAACAGTACAGACATACAACCCATTTTTGTGTATATTTGTCTCCTATGTTGAGACCTTGATGGATTCCTTTATTGACTCATGTGCGCGCACGCGTGGTCCTTGGGGTCATATAGATGTGACCGTGTCCCCTACGAGTATCACTTTCATTCTCCTCTTCCGTCTCGTACATTCAATTAATTCTCTCGCCTGCTTTGCCCTTAGAGCCTCCAGCACAGCACTGAATGGTTGCCCCCTGATGCGGTTTACCAGGTTTAGGAAGTTCTCCCTGTTACTCTTGGCTGAGTGTTCTGCGCCATGAAACGGGGTTGAATTCCGTCAAGTGCTTTTTGTGTCTCCGTTGAGACGATCGTGCCGTTTTCCCCCTTTGTTCTACTCATAGGCCGCATCGCACTGATGGATTTTTCTTTTCCCCATACTGAACCAGACTCACAATCCTGAGAAAAATCCCACTTATCTGCGGGATATGATCCTTCTTGTGTGTCATTGGATTTCCCTTCCAGCGTTATTGGGATATTCTTGACGTATAACGCACCGGGGCTTAAGGTGCCCACCCCGGGGCTCTGATACACACGAATATCGGGAAATGACGGCCACGGAAGGCGACTTAACGCCTCCGACACTTCACAGGGTGTGTGTGTGTGTGTGTACGAGCTCTTGGCACATTTTCCGTCCATAACACAGTTTTGTGAACTACAGTCACCAGGCCGCGCTTCAGATATCCAGAAATCATTCATTTCAATACTTGACATTTGGATCCTTTGACCAACATCTTCCCCATTTCCTTCCCTTCCCTCCAGCCCCCGGCAACCACCGTTCTAGTCTGTTTCTACGGGTTCCGCTTTTTTATTATTTTATTTATTTTACTTTTGGGGGTTCAGCTTTTTTAGATCCCACATGTGAGATCACACGGAGTTTGTCTTTCTCTGTCTGACTTACTTCGCTTGCCATGATGCCCTCAGGGGCCATCCATGTGGTCACAGGGGCAAGACCTTTTTTTTTTCCTATTTTATGGCCGAATAATGTTTCATTGCATATGTATGTATATCTCACGACGTCCTTATCCACTCATCAGGCAGGAGGCACTCGGGGTGTCGTGAATAAAGCTGCGAAGAGCCTGAAGTACGGATCTGTCTCTCATTCCTTCTGGATATTTACCCACGGGGGGATTGCGGAGTCGCACGGTAGTTCTATTTTTTTTATTTTTTGAGGGACCTGCACAAGGTTTTCCATAATGGCTGCACCAATTTACAGTCCTAACAACCGTGCCCAGGGGCCCCCTTCATCCCCCCCATCTTTGCCAACACATGTCATCTCCTGCCTTTTCAATAATAGTCATTCCAACAGGAATCTCACCTGAGATTTGCATTTGCATTTCCACGGTTGTTAGCGATACTGAGCATCTTTTCATGTACCTGATGGCCATTTAGATGTCTTTTTTTGGGGGGGGGGAATCCGTTCAGCTTCTCCACCTACTTGAATCCGATTATTCGATTCTTTCCTCTTGAGTTGGATGACTTCCACATATATTTGGCATAATAACACATGATAAGATTATGATTTGCAATTATCTTCTCCCATTTCATATGTTACCTTTCCTATTTTTGTCTGTTGTTTCTTGTATGAGCCAAGGCTTTTTTTTTTTTTTTTTTTAGGGCGAAGGTGGCTTTTATTTCCTCTCTTGGGGAAGAAGGGGGAGGAGAGTTTTCCCATGCACACCAACCTAAGGAAGGGGTGGGTGTGCTCCCAGAGGATGGGGCTAGAAGAGCCAGATAATCATTCAGAAGAGCTCCTCCGAGTCCAATCCTGGCCCTGGGCTGCAGGGTGTGCTCATCATAGTCACTCCCTTTAAGGTGGAAGCACCTGCATGAATGGAGGCACATGGAGGTATCCGCTGGTATCCGTTCATGAAGAGGAAGGGGGAGCAGGTGCCCTGAGTGAGGGAGCAGAGGGCCAGGATGTCCGACCCTATACTCAATGCCTGCACAGGATTATGACTTGCAAAAGGCCTGGCTGGTACGACTCTTCTCCTGAGAAGGGTCAGGGGGCCCAGAGGCATTATTCAATGGCTGGTCCTTTAAATGTCCATCTCAAACTGTGACTCTTCACCACCGGCCAACTTATCTTCTGGGCTGTTGCGCAGGTGGTTCTGGCTGGGCTCTGTTGGGGGCTCCTCACTGGCAGGGCTGGTAACCCCGGGAATGGTGGGCAGGTCCCGCGGGGGTGTTTTGGTCACAGGCGAGTTCCGACACTCCATCAAGAACTTCCGGTCATAGATGATCCTGGTACCTCCCGGGGTGGTGCTGAAGAGCGTGCCGCCGGGGGTGGTGCTGTAGTCCCCGGGCGGCAGCTGCACGCCGTCGCCGAGGACCACCCGGCGAGTGGCGGGGATGGCCCGGCTAGGGGTCTGGCTGCAGCTGCTGCCTCCGGACATGGTCTCCCGCGCGCCCGAGCCAAGGCTTTTTAGTTTGATGTAGTCCAACGTGTTAATGTTTTTATTTGTTTCTAGTGTTTTTGGTGGCATTTCCAAAAAAAAGCATCAATAAGAACAAGGTCAAGGAGACTTTTTCCTACTTTATTCAAGGGTTTTTAGGGTTTCAGATCTGCCATTTAAATCTTTAATCCATTTCAAGTTAATTTTTGTGAGTGAATTAAAGTAAGGGTCCAACTTCATTCTTTTTTAAATTTTTTTCTTTTATTTATTATTTATGATAGGCACAGAGAGAGAGAGAGAGAAAGAGAGAGAGAGAGAGAGAGAGGCAGAGACACAGGCAGAGGGAGAAGCAGGCTGCCTGTGTTCTCTATGATTTTGATGGATTCCTGTCTCACATGTAGGCCTTTTATCCCTTTTGAGTTTATTTTTGTATACACAAAAATGTGTCAGAAAACAGTCCAGTTTCATTCTTCTGAATGTGGCTGTCCAATTGCCCCGACACCATTGTTGAAGAGACTGAGAATTTATCTATTTCTTCTAGTTTATCCAATTTGTCGGCATAGTAGTCTCTGTATTTCTGTTGCGTCAGTTATAAGGTCTCTCTTTTTCATTTTTTATTTTATTTTATTTATTTGAATCTTGCCTGGTTTTTTCTTAGTATAATTTAAAGCTTCAATTTTCTTTATCTTTTCAAAGAGTGAGCTCTTATTTCCTTGATATTTTCTATTGTTTTTCTGGTCACTATCTCATTTATCTCTGTTCTGATCTTTGCTATTTTCCTCCGTCTGCAAACATTGGGCTTAATATTTTCCTTTTTTCTAGCTCCTTGAGGAATAAAGTTAGGTTGTTTACTTGTGATCGTTCTTCTTTCTTAATTTAGGCATTTATTCCTATAAGCGTTCCACCTAGAAACGCTTTTGCTGCATCCCGTAAGTTTTGGTGTTTTGTGTATCCATTTTCATTATTCCAAGATACTTTTTGATTTTCCTCTTTGACCCATTAGTCGTTCAAAAATGTGTTATTTAATTTTCACACATTTATGAATTTGCAGGTTTTCCTCCTGTTATTGATTTCTCGTTTCTTACCATTTTGATTGAAAAGGTACTTGGTACGATTTAAATCTTCTTACATTTTTTAAAGTTTGTTTCGTGACTTAACATATGATCTGTCCGAAGAATATTCCTTGTGCCCTCGAGAAAAATGGCAGTCTGTTGCCACTAGATGGACTGTTTTGTATATGTCTGTCTACAAAGCCTTCCGTCCTACCCGCCTGGATGTGCCTTTTCTTATTTATGTGCTTTACTGCAGTCCTGAAATCCCTCACCTACAATCCTTGGCTCTTACGAAGGTATTTTGTGCACATACAGTTGTTCAAATTGATGTTTAGGGGGGAGAAAAATGAGTGGTGGAGATGTCTATGCCACAATTTAGCTCACAACCTATGTGCTATTGGATTTTGTTCACTCACTGGTATTTTGTTGAGAATTTTGTATCTCTACTCATAAGGAATATTTTTCTGTAGTTTTTTATGATATCTTTGTCTAGTTTTGGTATCAGAGTAATAATGGCCTCAGAAAATAAATTAGAAAGTGTTTGTTTCTGGAAGAGTTTTTGAAGGAGTGGTGCTAATGAAATTTGTGTTAATTTAATCTGATTGCTTCTTAGAGGTCCACTTAGGCTTTTTATTCCTTTTTGAGTCAGTTTTAGTAGCTTGTGACTTACTAGACATTTTTCCATTTCGTCTAGGTTATCTGATTTGTTGGTATGCAGTTTTCTGGGGCATGTCTTAATTTCTCCTTCATTTTACATAATAGTTTTCCTGAATACAGAATTATTGGTCAGCAGTCTTTCTTTTAGCACTCTGAATGGGTCAGTCCTCTGCCTTCTGACCTCCGTGGTTTTGTGTGAGAAATCAACTGTTAATCTTATTGAGATTCCTTTGTATATAATGAGTCGTTGTCTCTTGTTACTGTCAAGATTCTCTCCTTGTCTTTGTCTTTTGACAGTTTCATTACATTGTGTGGATCTATTTGAGCTTACTAGTTATGAGAGAGAGATTTCCCTAAACCCCTGGAACCAGTAAACCTCCCGGTCTGCTTCGAGGAGCTCTGCATGTATGTTGGGGCATGCCTTGAATACTCAACCAGGCAATTAACAACTCTGCCTTAGCCTTCATTTCCTGCTTGTGCAGAGCCTCGGGGTCAACCAGAAGCAAGAGCTTAGAGCCTTTTCAATTCCTTTCTGAATATGTGTACAGCCCTGGGTATGTATGTGGCTCTCTAGTTTCCAGGAATATGTCAGAAATGTTCAAAGTTCCTGTAAGCTTGTCTTTTTAAGCTTTTCAGTTAGAATAATAGGATTGTTCCAAATTTAATCCACCATCTCAGGCATCTGAAAAGTTAAAACACTTGCCTCTAAATTGTTTTCAACAAATACTCTCTGGGGAGAAGGATTTTTACACTGGGAAAGTTTTAAGTCAGGTCAAGTACATATGGCCTTTCAAGAGGAGTCCTTTAGGGAACCACTAGAATGACCAAACAATGACAGCTTTTTGGAAGCCAGCGAGAGAGCTTTAGTTCTGTTTTACTTTCTTCCGTGACTTCCAGGCTGTACTGGGAGTGTGTGCTGTGATTTTTCAAGGTTAGCACTGAGCTGGAGAGCAAGATTTGGGATTAGGGTAAGTTAAAATTTCATGAGGCCTCTTGATCTTACTACAGAAAAAAGACTTGAGAAAGACCTAAAAGGGGTATAATAGGAGCCGGGCAGATGTCTCTAGGAGTGCATTTTGGACAGATTTGTCAAGATCTGGAGGCAGGGACCTGCCTGGGATATCAGAGGCACAGTGAATAAGCCAGCGAGTCTGGAATGAGCAGGACGCACCTTTTTGTTTTGTCTTTTTGCCCTTAACTCAGGGACTGGGACCTTGTGGGCACCTGTGAAACATGTTCACATTGTAAGAAGTGAAACTCAATCATGAGAGTTGGCTCATGCAAGCATGAATATAAATAGCCTAGAAATTTTTCCAAAAAATCTAGACCAGCCTGAAAGAGGGAAGAAAGGCTTCTTGCAGGAGGGAGAGGGTCCCAAGGGTTGTTCTCTAAGTCATGAGCTTTGTCCATGCAGCACTTACAGAAAGGGAGAATGAGTGTGAGGTTTTCTACATGGTCTTGTTTGTAAAGTAAACAGCTAAAAGTACTCCTTACAAACCTTACTTTTGGAGAACTCTATAATGACTTAATCTCTGGTCCCTTTGCTGACCTTTGGGGTTCCAAGTCTCCCCCATGAGATCATGATGTTTATCCTCTTATCTCTGTGTGCTTTCATTGTAAGCATTCTTGATGCTCTCACTATACTCTAGGTAAAGGTCAGGGCCTGGAATTAGGCTTTTACTAATTAATGAGAACCTTTCAGAAGAGTTTACGATGGCTGGAGTTGGGTAAGGTAAGAGAAAGTTCCCTGCATAAGGCTGTAAGTCAGCAAAATATTGTGGCCCCAAGCAAGACAGGCTTAGGTTATGGTATGGACATTGAGCAGATCTGGGCTTGAACCCGAGTCTTTTGGCTCTTAAAGAATGTCCTCCTGCCCTACAGTTAAATCTTCCAAGATGAATTTATTTCAAGAAAAATTAAAGTGCCTCTGTCAGTTCTCTTAAGTGTTTATCGCCGGTCATGTGACTGCTCCCCACAACCAGACCCCTGAGCCCCAGGTCCTGTCAAGCACTTGGGCTCAGCCAGCACTTGATCCTAATGCCACGGAGAAAAAGCTCTAACATTATGAGATTATTTTCTCTGTAAGTCATTTGATAATATTTTCTGCTTCTTATGACCATTACGACAAGCAGCAAATTGCTAACTGCAGCCATCTAAGAATAGACATATTTGCAGGATTAATGGCCAAAAAGTTAGATTTAAGTAACAATACCAGTTTGCAGCCATTCATGCATTTATATTTGGTTGCATTTGTCTCTAGGGAGGGAAGAGGCAAAGGAGCCTTGACCCTTGACCCCACAAGCATGAGGGACGCCGCCAGGTGCTGTGGGGCACCCAGGGGGTGGGAGGACGCGGGACACGACCTTGGGGCCCTTCAACACCGCCCCCCACCCCGTGAGCTCACAAGAGCTGGGCTGGGCCCACCTGCCGGGGTCCCCCCCCCCCCGCCTCCACAGCGCCCGTCCCCAAGCACGGCACGTCCACATTCGGCAGGCGACGTTCCCCCTCCACGGGCAGGTGTTCAGCCCCCTCCCCCTCGAGCCACGTGCCTCGGTTCCCGGTGCCATCGTCCTCCAATTGTCCTGAGCCACGAGCTCCCTGTGCGTGTTCCCATCATGCCGCGGGCCTTCCTGTCCAGCTCTCAGAACATCTCCCCCCCAGCCCGGCCCGGCCCAGCGTCCCCGGGCCCCGGAGCCTCCCAATAGCCCCTAGCCCAGGAGCCACCCCGGGGACGCTCCAGATTGCCCCGGACGTGACCCCAGGCCGGGGGGGCTGGTGGAGCCACCCGAGCGGGAGCAGGTGTCACTGTGGGCGCTGAGCTCGGCCTCCTGGGCCAGGTGAGAAGACGAGAGTCGGCCTCGGACCCGTCCCAGGAGGACCCGGCGCAGGCGCCTCGGGGGGCAGCTCCCCTCAGCCCCCGGGTCGGGGGACACAGAGAGAGAGAGAGAGAGGCAGAGACGCAGGCAGAGGGAGAAGCAGGCTCCATGCAGGGAGCCCGACGTGGGACTCGATCCCAGGACCCCGGGGTCACGCCCTGGGCCGAGGGCATATGCCCCACGGCTGAGCCCCCGGCGCTCCTCTCCCGGGTGATTAATCGGGAACATGACCGAGGGCGTGGAGCTGCTGCTTGCGGGTCGCCGCGCAGTCGAGCGCAGACAGGAGTCGACTGGTCCCTGCGGCCGCAGCCAGGGCTGAGGATCCCCGGTGACCCTGAGCAGCCCCGCGCTCCTACAGGAAACGGGGTGCATCCTTGTGGGGCAAACTCTGCAGACCCTGGACTAGAGCTGGTCACCGCAGGTCACTCCTCAGGCACCACGTGAGGCCGGGCCGGGCCGCGTCCTGAGGAGGCCCCGCCCACCCCAGAGTCACGCCTCTGTCCCCCTAGCTCAGACCTCCGGGACACAGCCCCATTCACACCCGGCCTGTAGCAGGTGCCCAGCGACCCCTTGCTCAGTGTGAGGGTGGGGTTCTCTGTGCGCCCAAGAGACGCGGGACTGGGGTGCAGGGAGTTTCGTCTAAAGAAAGCCAAGGAAGCCTCTTCTTGAGGGGCCTCCCGAGAAGGGGCCCCAGGGAGGGAAACTGAGCCCCAGAGGCCTCCGGATGCACCGACTCCACTGGTCCTTGCAAACATTGTCGTCCGCTCCCCAGGCTGCTCAGTGCAGGCTTCTGGGGTCACAGCGCTGTGGCTTCCTGCTGGGGGTGGACAGGGGCCCCATGGTGACACCGCCGCCCGTCTTGCCGTCCAGCCCAACGTCCAGGCTCCTCCCTGCAGCCGCTGCTCCCGGCGCTCACACCCGTCATGGCCACACAGCACAGCGTCCTGATTTATCCTGTGCGGGTATAGACCGACAAGGATCCCACCTCCCATCGGCCCCCTCTCCTCCGGGCGGCGCACACTGGGCTCCCGTGACCGCCGTGAATCACGGGACGGTGTGCACATGCGTCCTGGGCTCTTCAAATCTGCTCTTGCAGCGCTGCAGCGCGAGGCCCGAGGCCCTAACCTCTCTGCTCTGAATGTGAGATTCCAGCCCGGACCACACAGTCTGTCCCCCCGCCCTCCCCCACCCTCCCTTCCTCCCCTCCTCTTCCCCTCCCTCCTCCCCCTCCTCCCCTGCTCCCACTCCCTTGCTCCTCCCTCCTCCCCACCCTCCTCCCCCCTCCCCTCCTCCCTTGCTCCCCCTCCTCTACCCCCTCCCCTGCTCCTCCTCCCCCTCCCCCCCCCAGCCATCAGGTCCCAGCACCCAGTGTCGGGGGCCCCCGCTCACCTCCCACCAGCCCGGAGCCCGAGGGCGGAAGCAGACCGAGGCCCACTGCAGAGCTGGCCAAGATGGGTAATACTGAGCCACGCGCACGGAAGGGGCTGGTCACCAAGCTGGCTGCCGACGCACCGGGTTGCGGGGTTTCTGCCAATAAGCTGGGTGTCCGGTAGCGAGCGATTTTTCACCAGCTTGTGGGAAACCTCTGCAGCTTAAAAATGCTTCGGTAAAAAGCCTTTACGGTAAAAAGCACCGCGCGTCTGCGTCTGCGGTCCTGTGTGTGCGTGGACGTGTTAGGGCTGCAGACGGGCCCCGTCCTGATTCCCGGGCTCCGGCCCCGCGGCGACCGCTTAACGTCCAAGGCGACTGTCCAGGCCACGCAACCGCGGGCGGGGGAGAGACGCGAGGTTCGGGGCGGCTGATGCGACCACGTCGGACCCGGGAACCTGGGAGGTCCCTGCGGGGCCCAATCCCGTGAACCGGGCAGGATGGGAGGTGGAGGAGCCGAACTGGAGCCGAGCGGGGGGGAGTCCTTCCCACCAAGGCTGGGTTTCCGTCACCCGGAGCCTCCGGGGTCTCTTAGGGGCTGTCACCCCCGCGAAGGCAGGCCGTGCCAGGACCCCCCGCCTGACGCCAGCACCTCGGGCCTGGGACCTCAGCGTGGGGCTTCGGGGCCTGCAGACGGCCGCCCTGTACGCCCTGTAACGGAGGGCACAGCGTCGGCCTCCAGGAGAGCATCCCCGTCCCCCGTGTGGACGTGACTCCCGGGAGCCGAATCGGCCTGCGGGGCGTCCGGACTAGCGGGGGAGTCCAGATGAGAGCCGGCCGTTGGCGACCGACGGCTTGTCCGTAGGCCTGAACCCTGAGGAGCCTCAGGCTGTGCACCAGGGGAGGAAGGGTGGCCCCCTCGTGTGCCGAAGCACGTTCACACCAGGCGTCAAGGGCCGTGGGGGCCCATTGTCTGCACACTCTGCTGGCGGCGGCCTCCTGTGGGAACGAGACCCGGGTCACGGCGGGGGCCCGGTCACAGGGGGCCCGGCTCTCTGTCCCGTGGAAGTGTCGGGAACAGAGCACGAGCTACAGGCGCTGGCCCCGCACTGAAGGGACGAGGCCTGGTTGCGGGTGTCGGGCACCGAGGGAGCGACGGTGGGACTTCTGGGGTCACCGTGGGGGGCGGGGGTCAAGGACCGGCGGTGCGGCCTCTGGAAGCACCTGCTGGTGCGTCTGCAGAGACCGGCCTTCCCACACCCGTCGTCCCCGTGTGCGCGCAGCCTGTTCCAAACACACCTGGTGACTTGCAAATGGGTGTGGAGCCTGGTGGCCCCGGGCGTGTCCCGTCTTCCTTTGCGGTGCCCACGGCAAGCGACCGAGCGCCTCTGTCCTTTCGTTTTTCACCCATAAGCCAAAAAACAGTGACGCTTTCCTTGCTCCGGGGGCTGAGGACAGCAGAAGCGGAGGCGCCGCGTGGCCACCCCACACGCACCGAGGCACCGAGCGTGTCTAGCAGTCGTGGTATTGGGTGGCCCCAGGCGTGCCCCAAGGTCGGGGAGACGGGGATAGGAGGGCTCTCTGTGGGGAAGCCGGGGGCGGCGGGGGACCTCGCACGTCCCTGGGGAACAGGCCCCTCGGCCGCTCTGACCGCCGGGACCGACCGCGCCCAGCACCACGCTCCGCGGGTGCCCACGTGTGATCTTCCACGCACGGCGGGCACGTGGCTGTGGAGCGCCAGCATCTCCGAGATGTCGGCGCCCCTTAGGGTTTATGAAGCGCAAGAGAGAAGTTTTGTCCAACGTACTCCAATCCCTCCGAGCGCACTCGGACGCCCGTTAAAGTCACGCGTCCGGGGTTTCCCGTTTATCGTCGTTTCGACGGGACAGCCCCGTGGAGAAGGGGCCGCGTCCTCACAGGATGCAAATTAGCCAGAGCGCCTTCGGGGCGGCCCAGGCCTCGCGGACACTTTGTGGGACGAGCCCCCCCGCGTCCGGGAAATCAGGCACGGCCCGTCGTGCAGACGACCTCCAGTGATGCCGCCCGGGCTCGGCGCGTGGACTGCGGTCGCGATGGCCCCACGGAGGTCCCAGGCAGCCCGTCCTGTGCGAGGTAGCAAGTGGGCGGCTCCGGCTCAGGACAGCGGCCCGGACTGCAGCCTGGTCGCTCCACAGGCTCCGGCCTGGGGGTGCGCTGCTGCGGGCGAGCCGCCGATACCCCGGGCCGGGCCGCTGGGGACGCAGATGCTCCGAGCACAGCAGTGGGACTTGCCCGGAGGCCCCCGATGCGGAGGCCGGGCCAGCCGCCTGGTTGGATGCAGAGCTGCGGCCGGCACTGCCCGCCTGTGAGGCCGCACCCCTGCCCGCAGACCCGGGACTGGGGAACGGGACCCCAGCAGTGACGGAGCAAACCTAGAAGGCGAGCCCAGGACGGGAGGCACCGGGGCCCTGGGGAGACCCCGGGGATACGACCCCTGCAAGGCCCTTCCCCGAGTCTGCAGACAGCGGGCCCAGGCGACCCACGGGACCGGCCCAGAGCTCGTCACCTGCCCAGCAGACCCCGTGGGGTCGAGGCCCTTCGTGGGCACGGTGCCCCCCGCCGCCTTTCTCTGCCTCCCTCGCTGCTCTGAGCCGCTGCAGGGCCCCGGCCCCAGGCTCCACCGTGCAGCATTCAGCCGTGCTCCCGGCCCCGCTGCCCCGATCTCCGCGTGGGGGGGGGGGGGGGCTGCGCTGTCACCAGGGCCTCCTACCCCGGGGATCGCGGGAGGTCAGGAGACGAGGGGCGTCCTAGTGTCCGCGTGAGCCCCAAGCCCGTCCCCCAAAGCAAGCTGAGATCCTTACCACCTCCCCCTGGTCCCACCCATGTGCCGTGTGCCGGTGGGCAGGTGCAGTGGGGGGGCGGGGAGGGCGGCTGACGGTCCCCGTCGGCAAGAGAGAAGGTGACGCTTGAACACAGATGAGTCTGGACAAAGAAACAGGGGCCATCAGAGGAGGAACGAGAACAGAGCTCCCTGCCCACGGCCCCTCAGCCCTGTGTCAGCGTCGAGAAGAAAGTCTCCATGTCGGAGACGTTAGCAGCTGCGCAGCATCAGGGGGGAGGGGGGAGGTCAGGTGGGGGAGGGAGGAGGGAGGAGGAGGGAGGCCAAGGAGGGAGGAGGGAGGCCAGGGAGGAAGGATGGAGAGGAGGGAGGTCAGGGAGGGAAGAGGGGGAGGAGGGAGGGGGAGGAAGGAGGAGTAGAAGGACGGAGGCCAGGGAAGAAGGAAGGGGAGGAGGAAGGCCAGGGAGGAAGGAGGAGGAGGAGGGAGGCCAGGGAGGGAGGACGGAGGAGGAGGGAGGCCAGGGAGGGAGGACGGAGAGGAGGAACGTCAGAGAGGGAGGAGGGAGGTCAGATGGGGGAGGAAGGATGGAGGAGGAGAGAAGGGGAGGGGGAGGAAGGATGGAGGATGGGGGTGAAGGAGGAGGAGGAGGGCAGCCAGGGAAGAGGGAGGGGGAGGAGGGAGGTCAGGGAGGGAGGAAGGGGAGGAAGAGAGGCCAGGGAAGGAGGCCGACAGAAGCTGCCAAGCCTACTCCGGGAAACCCGTGACGTGACGGTTTCCACCGTGCTCCCCCGTGGACCCGAAGGCGCCGGAGCCTGGAGCGGGAGCCGTTGGTCGGGTCGGGTGGGTGGGTGGCCGCTCGCCGTGGGTGCTCCTGCAGGACGTCCGCGGGGCTCCGGGGGGGAGGGGCGAGGCCTGATGGAGCCGGTGGCCAGAGCTGGGTCCAAGGACGGGGACACCGAAGGGCCTGGTGCCTGGACCCATTCCCAAGTGGCGTCGGCCCCAGGCCCCCACCCGCAGCTCGACCTCATGCCCACTAGCACCCACGGGACCCTCCTTTCCGGGCAGACGAGGAAGGGGTGCAGGCGGCTTCCCGGGGCCCAGTGGCAGGTCTCCCGAGTCCCGTGGGGTCCAGGTTCTGGGCCGGCAACCAGCAGGGCAACGTGGAGCCCTGTGGCGGGTGGCAGGGACCTCGCGGGTCCTGGGCGGGGAGTCCTCGGGGGGCGCCGACCCCACCGTCTGCTCCCGTGGGCCCTGCAAGCCCAGGGCCTTGGGCTCCCGACGGCAGCTGGGGAGGCATCGCAGGGTGACGGACCTCAGGGCGCGGAGGCACCAGGGACGGCGACCGGGGAGGTGGGCAGGGACCCACGGCCGCCACCCCTGCATCCCAGCAGGGCGACGGGGGCGACGTCGGGGTCCCGCTGATGTCGAAGTCACCGAGTCACCGGGACGCCCGGCATCGCCCGGAGCCGCAGGCACCCGATGGACGTTTACGAGGCCGCGTCGAACCGGGTCCCCCGGCTCCTTGGCTTCGGAGGACGAACAAGCGGATGATGTCGCCGGACTCTGTCCTTTACTTGCGTCTTTTTTTGCTTGTTTGTTTTGAAGCAGTTTTCCCAGAGTCGAGGATCTGGCAAAGGAGGGACGTGAGGTCGAGAAGGAAGCCGTAGGGGCCTAGTCGGGTCCCTGACACGCGCCACTGACCGGAGCCCGGGTCTGCTCCCCTGGATCCCCGGCGGCCGCGGGCAGCGCGTCTCAGCTGTTGGGAGATTATACCCGGCGACGGACTGGGCGCGGTCGGAGCTCCTGCCCGGGGTGGAGCGCGGCCTCGATGTCCCCGCCACGGCGGGGCCCACCCTCATCGGGGCACCCGGCCGAGCGGCTCATCAGACCCCCCTGTCCCGGCGCGGGACCTGGACACCCCCCCCCCCCCCCGCCACCTTCCTGTGCGCCCGGGTCGGCATCACAGCCTCCGTCCTCCTCCTCCCTCCAGCCTCCCGGGCACAAGTGGGACCGATGTGCACGTTGCCAAGGGAAGGTCTCGGGCAAGTCAAACGCCATCATTATTAGCCCCCTGCTGTTTGCCTGGCCCGGAAGCCGCCGGCGCCTACGGGGAGGCCTGGCCCCAACGAGTAAACACGCGTCCTTTGGGCAGATGCCGCCCATCGTGGCTGCTAAGGGACGGCCTGTCGCCGTGGCGGCAGGTGCGGCTCCGGTGGGGGGCGCTGGCAGCCCGGGCCCTGCAGCTCCGTGGCGCCGGCTGGCACCTTGGGACGGGCCCGAGGGGCACAGACAGCT
The DNA here is from genome assembly GCF_048418805.1 of Vulpes vulpes. NCBI lineage: Eukaryota > Metazoa > Chordata > Mammalia > Carnivora > Canidae > Vulpes > Vulpes vulpes. The sequence goes on from NC_132780.1 coordinate 746,988, forward strand.
CCGCGAGGCAGCGACGGCGGGGCCGGGGCCGGGGCCGGGGGGCGGCTCCCCCTTCTCGGGCTCCCGTGTCCCGTCCTAGATGCGGCCGTGGGCTATGAGAGGAGCGTTTCCAATCCGATCCGGCGTGTCTGTCCCGCACCGCGGGGCCCAGGTCGTCAGTGCCGGGGTGGGCTGCCTCAGCCCCGACCCGCGTGGGAGGCCCACGGCCCTGGCTGCCCCCGGGGCCCACGTCCCAACAGGAACAGAGCACGGTAAGCCCCTGAGCAGGTAAATAAAAATGTGAGTCAGGGAAAGGGGAGAGCGTCAGGGGCTTCAGACAAGGTGGGCGGGGAGGGCCTCCTTGGGGTGATGGCAGGGGTGGGGTAGGGTGAGGGTTGGGGTTGGGGTGAAGGTGAGGGTTAGGGTTGGGGTTAGGAGGGTGGATTAGGGTTAGGAGTTAGGGTAGGGTTAAGGTGAAGGTTAGGGTTAGGGTTAGGGGTTAGGGTTAGGGTTAGGGTTAGGGTTAGGGGTTAGGGTTAGGGGTTAGGGTTAGGGTTAGGGTTAGGGGTTAGGGTTAGGGTTAGGGTTAGGGTTAGGATTAAGTTTAGAGAATAGTTAGTGTTAGGGTTAGAGTTCATGGTAGGGTTAGGGTTAAGTGTTAGGGTTGGGTTGAGGTTAGGGTTAGGGTTAGGGTTAGGGTTAGGGTTAGGGTTCGGGTTAGGGTTAGGGTTAGAGTTAGGGTTAGGGTTCGGGTTCGGGTTCGGGTTAGGGTTAGGGTTGGGTTGAGGTTAGTGTTAGGGTTAGGGTTAGGGTTAGAGTTTATGTTTAGGGTTAGGGTTAGGGTTAGGGTTAGGTTTAGGTGTTAGGGTTAGGGTTAAGGTTGGGGTTGCAGTTGAGTTTAGGGTCAGGGTTATGGTAGGTTTAGAGTTAGGGTGAGGGTTAAGGTGAGGGTTAGGGTAGGGTTAAGGTTAGGGTATTGTTAGGGTTAATGTTAGGGTTGGGGTTGAGGTTAGGGTTAAGGTTAGGGTTAGGGTTAGGTTTAGTGGTGATGAGACAGAGGATGGGTAGGAACAGCTGTGTGGGGTGACATCTTGGCCCCCAAAACTAGGAACCTCCCCCCCCAACACCCCCTTCTTACCTATATCCTGAGATACGCTTTCCAGTCGTCAGAATGAAGGTAAGTTATATAAAATCTCAGACCCTTAAATACAAGGGCGTATGTGGCCAGGAGGGTGGGTTCCCCCTGGCAGCAGCAGACGGGGCCCCACTTCCTGAAATCCTTGGCCAGGATTTGGTTGACGATTCCTCTTGCCAAACAGGCTACCCCGGGCGTCCTCGTTGCCTCCCATGTGCCATTTCCCATTTCGTGCTTTGCAGCTCGACAGCTCCATGGGACTCCCCAACAGCTGCCGTTGTACAAAAGGTAAATGCAAAGTGGACGGTCCCCCGAAGCAGATGTTCCCAGAAATCCGGTTACTGGCAGGGAGCCTGCAGAGGCTCGGCAGCCGGCCCCTTCAGCACATTCGCACGCCGAGCTTCAGGTCCCCTCGACGGGTTCGGGTGCAGCCTTATTGCACTTTATATCGGTGGCCGAGCCCTAACAGCGCACACCGGGTGCTGCAGACACAGACCCCAGTGCAGCAGCCCCTGCAAGGTGCCGCGAGCCACTTCAGTGAGGCCACGGTCTCCCGCAAACAGCTGTTTACTCTGCACTAGGACCTGACAGGTCGCCACAGAGCAGGGCCCGTCCACAGCCAGACTCCCTGGTAAGAGCGTGGGAAAGGCCCCCGTGGAGAGGGAGACTGTGACGGAAAGCGAGGACTTGCGTGTGGATTTGAACCTCAAGTCCCTTCCTTCTCTGCTCATGTTTCCCATACGGAGAGTGGGGTGTCCGCAGGGCCCCCTGAGGATCCAGCACGAGGATGGAGGGCCCACTGGCTTCGGAGGACGTCCAGGCAAAGATGAGCGCCGCCATCCGACGTCTCCTGAGGTCTGCATCCTTTCCCCCAGCCTGTCCCCTTGCTGATCCTCCCCACGGCCCAGGAACGAGGCCCCCGGGAGGAGGTCACAGGGCTGACGCCGCCCGCCCAGCGCTCGGCCCTTCTGCAGCTGGGGATCCTGGGCCTGCCCGCAGCTCGGGGACCGACCCCCGGGGGACTGTCTCCCCTTTGGCCCTTCCGCTCCCGCCACGTCTGTATATCCCACATCTGCTCCTGAACCGGTTCAGCTCCAGTTATAGCCGCTCCCGGGCCCCATCCCCGCCCGGCCCTGACCCTCTCCGTCCTCCCCACTTCCCTCCTTCCAGCGCAACCCATGCCTGGGGGGGCGCGGAGTCCGTCGCTGGCAGCGGGGTCACCCCGGGGCTCGGGTCGGCCCTCTCCGGGAGGAAGACGATGTCGCCTCGAGACGGACTGAGAACCACTTCTCACGTCTAACGAACGGAACATGGTAGAAACGTTGCTGTAGGGTTGCCGGGGCCTGGTCATAGGGTCAGCTTCTGCCTCGATCTCTTTAACTGAAATGCAGCTTCCCGTACAGTTTTCTTAGTTTCAAGTGCACAGTATAGCGACGCCCACGCACAGCCGACACCTGCTGCTCTCGGCGCTGAGCCCGCACCCTGCATCCCGTCACCTAATCCCCCGCTGCCTCCACCTCCCCTCCGCAGCCCGCGGTCTGTCCTCTGTATTGAAGAGCCCATTTTTTGTTTCTTTTTTCCTTTGTTCCTTTGTTTTGCTCCTTAAATCCCCCTAGGAGTGAAATCCTGGTGTCCGTCTCTGTCCCACTGGCCCACTTTGCGTGGCATTATGGTCCCAGCTGCCTCTGCGTCCTTGCAAAGGGCAAGATTTCACTCATTTCAGGGCTGCGTGACAGTGTGTTGTATGTCGCCGCCTCTTCTCGATCCCGGTGGGTGGACACTCGGCGGCTGCCACACTTTGGCTCTCGTAGGTGAAGCGGCAATAAACGTAGGGGACGTCAGTCTTCTCAGATGAGTGTTTTCAGTCCCTCTAGGTAAATACTCGGGTGGAATGACCAGATCGGGGCGGGGGAATTCTTCTCTTAGCTTCTCGAGGAACCCACAGTGGCCGCAGTAGTTTGGTTCCCACCAGCAGTTCAGGAAGGTCCCTGCCCCTCCGTATCCTCACCAACCACTTGCTGTTTCTTGCGCTTTTTTACTGCAGCTCTTCTGACGGATGTGAAGCGATAACCCGCTGTGGTTTTAATTTGCATTTCTCTGATGATGAGTGACGTTGAGCAGGTTTTCGTGGGCCTGTTGGCCATCCGGATGTCCTCCTTGAAAACACGTCTGTTCAAGGGTCTCTGCCCATTTATTTCATTTTTTTATTATTTACTTTTTTTATTTAAATTCTATTTGCCAACACAGAGTATCAGACCCGGTGCGCATCCCATCACGCACCCACCTCAGTGCCCGTCACCCAGTCACCCCGACCCCCCACCACCCTCCCTTTCCTCAACCCTTTGTTTCCGAGAGTCAGGAGTCTTTCATGCTTTGTCTCTGCCCATTTTTATTTTTTCATTTTTTTAAATAATAAATCTATTTTTTATTGGTGTTCAATTTGCCAACATACAGAATAACACCCAGTGCTCATCCCGCCAAGTGCCCCCCTCAGTGCCCGTCACCCAGTCACCCCCACCCCCCGCCCTCCTCCCCTTCCACCACCCCTAGTTCATTTCCCAGAGTTAGGAGTCTTCATGTTCTGTCTCCCTTCCTGATATTTCCCACACATTTCTTCTCCCTTCCCTTCTATTCCCTTTCACTATTATCTATATTCCCCAAATGAATGAGAACATATAATGTTTGTCCTTCTCCGATTGACTTACTTCACTCAGCATAATCCCCTCCAGTACTACAAAGCTGTGGTCATCAAGACAGTGTGGTCCTGGCACAAAAGCAGACACACAGATCAATGGAACAGAATAGAGAACCCAGAAGTGGACCCTGAACTTTATGGTCAACTAATATTCGGCAAAGCAGGAAAGACTATCCACTGGAAGAAGGACAGTCTCTTCAATAGATGGTGCTGGGAACATTGGACATCCACATGCAGAAGAGTGAAACTGGACCACTCTCTTGCACCAGACACAAAGATAAACTCAAAATGGATGAAAGATCTAAATGTGAGACAAGAATCCATCAGAATCCTAGAGGAGAACACAGGCAACACCCTTTTTGAACTCGGCCACAGCAACTTCTTGCAAGATACATCCACGAAGGGAAGGGAAACAAAAGCAAAAATGAACTATTGGGACTTCATCAAGATAAGAAGCTTCTGCACAGCAAAGGATACAGTCAACAAAACTACAAGACAACCTACAGAATGGGAGAAGGTATTTGCAAATGACGTATCAGATAAAGGGCTAGTGTCCAAGATCTATAAAGAACTTATTAAACTCAACACCAAGGAAACAAACAATCCAATCATGAAATGGGCAAAAGACACGAAGAGAAATCTCACAGAGGAAGACATGGACTTGGCCAACACGCACATGAGAAAATGCTCCGCATCACTTGCCATCAGGGAAATACAAATCAAAACCACAATGAGATCCCACCTCACCCCAGTGAGAATGGGGAAAATTAACAAGGCAGGAAACCACAAATGTTGGAGAGGATGCGGAGAAAGGGGAAGCCTCCTGCACTGTTGGTGGGAATGGGAACTGGTGTCTCTGCCCATTTTTAATCTGATTATTTGTGATTTTATGGTGCCAAGTTGTAGAAGTTCTTTATTTTGGCTATTAGCCCCTTCCCAGAGGCATCACTGCCTTCCCATAGGTGGCCTTTTTGTTTTGTTGATGTGCAAAACCTGTTCATTCTGGTGAGTCCCGATCGTTCAATTTTGCCTTTTGTCTCCCTGAGAAGACATATATGGGGAAATGTAGGGAAATGTGTCTACAGCCAACGTCGAAGAAATTGCCACCTACGGTTTTCTTCCAGGACTTCTATGGCCTCGGGCCTCCCGTGTAGGTCTCTACCCCATTCTGAGTTTGTGTGTGTGTGTGTGTGTGTGTGTGTGTGTGTGTGTGTGGTGTAAGAAAGGGTCCAGTCCCATTCTTTTGCACATGGCTGTCCAGTTTCCCAACACCATTTGTCGAAGGCTTTTTTCCACTGCGTATTCTTGCCTCCTATGTTACAGCTATTTATTTCTGGGCTCACTATTCCATAGCATTGACCTATTTTCCTGCCAGCCCCACACTGTTTTATTTACGACAGCTCAGTAGTATATTTTAAAACCTCGGGTAGGTGATGCCTCTAGCTTTGTTCTCCTTTTCCAGGATGGCTTTGGCTATTCGGAGTCTTTTGTGGTTTCACACAAATTTTAGGATTATTTTGTTCTGCATCTGTGAAAACTGCCAGTGGTATTTTGGTAGGGGTTGCACTGCACTCACGGATCGCTTTGGGTGGTCTGAATATTTTATTTTATTTTATTTTATTTTATTTTATTTTATTTTATTTTATTTTTTATTTTATTTTATTTATTTTATTTTATTTTATTATTTATTTATTTTATTTTATTTTATTATTTATTTATTTTATTTTATTTCATTTATTTTATTTTATTTATTTTATTTTATTATTTTATTTATTTTATTTTATTTTATTTTATTTTATTTCTATTATTTTATTTTATTTTATTTTATTATTTTGGTCTGAACATTTTAACAACATTGATTCTTCCAATCCACAAGCACGGAATATCTTTCCATTTGCTTGTGCCGTGTTCAATTCTTTGTATCAATGTTCTATGGTTTTCAGAGTACAGGTCCTTTCACCTCCTTGGCTAAATTTTTTGCTTGATGTTTTACTATTTTTGGTGCAATTGTAATGGGATTGCTTTCTTAATTTCTCTTTCTGCTGCTTCATTATCAGTATATAGAAATGCAACGAGATTTGTGGATATTAATTTTGTACCCTGTGACTTTACTGAATTCATTCATCAGTGCGGGTGGTTGTTCGGTGGAGTCGTTAGGGTGCTCTACATATAGGATCACACTGTCTGCAAATAGTGGAAGTCTTACTTCTTCCTTGGGTGTTTATTGCTGTTTTGAGCCATTGACTTTGGGGTACGTGGTTACACAACCCTGGATAACGACCACAAACCGAATCCCCTAGTGCAGTTCAGTTTGTATCACTCACCTGTCTGCACAGAGAAAACAGGAGAGCCCCTATGTTTATGGCAGAGTTGACTTTAGTAGGATTCTGAGCACAGGAGGCTGAACTGTGTTGCTGCCCTGTGACCTCATGTTTCCCAGCACGGTGATCCAGCTTTGGTCCACATGGCCCAAGTACATTCATGTATCAAATAGTCTTTTTTTTAAATATATTTATTTATTCATCGAAGAGAGAGGGAGAGAGAGGCAGAGGGACCGGGGCTATGCCTTGAGCCAAGGCAGACGCTCAACCACTGAGCCACCCGGGCGTCCCCATGTATCCATAGTCTTTAGCTGAGCAGAGCCTGGGCAGCCACCATGCACAGGCCTATCCAAGACTCAGGGTTATACCCACTTTGTGAGGAGCATGACAGATCCCAGGGATGCCCCTGTCACCAGGCCCACAAATACCAACACTGAGGCATCCCCGAGCATCTTGATACAAATGAAGTTCCCTCCAGCACAGGGCCAGAGCCCAAGCTGTGGCTTTGCTCTGAGAACCGCAGCAGGATTGTGCTGGCAGCTAAAGGCTCTTGCTAATGCAGGCCGCTGGCTTCCCCAAGGCCTGTCCGGGCCAAGGTGTGTGAGGCTGCATCATTCCCTCCTGACACAGGCTCTGGATGCCAAGATCTCGCTGAGCGTGAGAGGGATCACATTCGTGCTGAACCTAGGCCTCTAGCCAAGTGTGCTGGAGGCAGCCCAGCCTCTCGTCCCCACAGACAATGTCAGATCCATCATCTGAGCGCTCAGCATAGGGCCCGGCACTGCCAGGGATGCCTGCCAGCATTCGATGTGCCCTTATGAGCCTCCCATTATAAGGGACAGACATTCAGGTCAATCCAGTTTAGCAAACATTGTCTGACCAGCTAATGCCTGTGGGGCACAGGAGAAGTGGCTAGAGGGAAGAGGAGAGATTGTAGCTCCTGCCTTCCAAGGCACCACTGTCCAGTGAGTGCAGAAATACAGGGTAACCAGGAAAAAATATGGATAAGACCCAAGCTGAGGGACCAGCGGCTTCTGCCCTTTGGAGCAGCAACAACTAGGGATGTTGGCAGAGGTTCTCTGGAAGGGCCCACCCTTGGCCTGGGCTCCGAGGATATCATGAAGAAGGACTATGAAGGAAGGCCCATGGCAGATGTCACCATGTGGGAGAGCAGGGCACGCCCAGTGTGTGCGGGCATCACCTTATCACAGCAATGACCCCACAGGTCAGCTCGTGACCCAGTAATGATGTGCAACAAAAAACAACACGGTGGCAGCAGCCAACAACGAGCGTTTGCTGCTCGCAGGTTGGCAAGTTGGCTGAAGCACCGCTACCGTGGCCTTTGGGCCAAGTTCTGCTCACGTGTCTCTCATGCCAGGACGCAGGCTGAAGGAGGAACGGCTACGGGAGGCAGACGCTTCTCAAGGGGCAAAAGGCCAAGCCAAACCACACAAACACACTTAAAGCCTCGGGTCAGTTGTGACCTTACATCTGCTCACATTCCACAGGTTACAGCAAGTCACCTGGCTGAGACCGAGTCAGTGGGACTCTGCTCAGGAAGAGGCATGGCAAGGACGGGCTGGGAAGGGAAAATTGTGAATAAATAATACAATCTTCTGAACGGATGGTGGCCAAGAAGTCACAGGAGATGAGAGTGGAAACACGGACCACAGCTTCATGTGGGAGAGCCTGGCTGGTTGCTCACCAAACCGCTTCTCTTTCTGCCCTGGGCACAAGAGTAGACTCCACTTCCCAGGTTCCGGTGCAGCTAACATCTGAATTCCGGCCAACGGAGCACGGGAGAAGGGATTGGCTCCCTCCCAGGCCCAGCCCGTTCAAACCTCCCACACAGCCCTCCAGTCTTTCTTTGTCGGCACAGATCCCGGCCCAACGTGGTGGCAGAGCCACAATGTGGACGGAGCCTGGGTCCCTGCGTCACCGCGTGGAGGACAGGGCCCGGGAGGGCCACCTGACCAGGAACTCCCGTGTTGGTTCACATCAGTAGTTCTGAGTAAGCTTTTATGATGTTAAAGCCACAGAGATTTGTTACAGAGATTCATCTACTATTACCCCCTGTCATTGCTTTGCCTCTTTAGGCTTTAAATTCTCATCTGTAAATAGGGATTCAGAGTTCCTACCTCAAAAGATGTTCCTGAATCAGGCAGGTGTGATCTCGGCAGGGTGGCCCCATCGGCCACAAATTTACAAGAGGCTTTTAGGAGGCTGCAAGTCAGCTACGTGGCACGTCAAGGGGGGAGTCCTCCCAGGGCCTGTCTTCACTGGGCCCCAGGGGTGCAGGGGAACCAGATGCACCGGGCTCCGCAGGCCCTGCTGGCGGGGTGGCGAGTCCCAGCCCTTTAGGGTGTTGAGGTGCACACCTGCCGCGGAGCCCAGGGCTGCACATCGGAGGGGCACTGTCTCACCTGGGAGAGACTCCCGTCCTGGAAACAGGGAACCTGGGAAGGGTCTGGTGGGAGGGTCTCCCCCGTACGGGACTTGCTGAGCACCTACCACGGGCCAAACGCAGTGAAGCTGGGCCGCAGGCGTTAGCGGCCGTCCTCAAGCTCTGGCCATGAGGCTTCCAGGGCCATCCCAGTGCGGGGACATGGGGGGTGCAGGGGGCACGGGGGGTATGGAGCCAGGACAGTGAGCAGCAGGCTCCAGAAGCCTGCGTGTGCCCAGGCCACACTCCCACACCCCAGGGCTCTGCCTATGCGGGTTCACCCCCAGGGGCTGCTGGCCCAGCTTTGGGCCCTGGGCCCTAGATCCTGGCCACCTGCTCCAGCTCGGCTTCTCCAGGCTTGCAGGCAGGACGTGCTAGGTGTACAAGCCCCAGGTGTAAGAGCCCCAGGTGTACAACAACCCCCCAGATGTATGACCCCCCAGGTATAGGATCCCCAGGTGTACGAGCCCCAGGTGTTACGACTTCCAGATATAAGACCCCCCAGATGTACGACTTCCCAGGTGTACAAGCCCCCAGATGTTACAACCTCTAGGTGTATGACCCCCCAGGTGTACAGTCCCCCAGGTGTACCACTCCCAAGTGTATGAGCCCCCAGGTGTACAACCCCCCAGGTATACAGCCACCCTGTACGACCCCCAGGAATAAATAAATAAATATTTAAACAAAAAAATTTTTTTACAAACCCCCTGGTTTCTAGGACCCTCGTGGAGCCTGAGGGCAGGAGGGGTCGGGGCCGCCGGCCAGCAGGACTCCCCGCGTTCGTGCGCCGCCCCCGTGAGCCCCAGGTATAGAAGGGCCTCCGGGCCCGCAGCACCAGCCCCCAGGAAAGGACCCGTGTCTGGGGCACAGGCTGCCTCACGGTACCCAGCAGCTGGGGACATCCTCTCCCAGGGCCCCCGGGGCAGCACTGGGGCACACTCAGGACCCGGAGAGGGTGATCCTGGGGCACGCGCACGGGGGGCAGGGGGGTGGGGGCACAGCCGTGTGAGGAGCCTCGAGTGCCACATCAAGGCCAAGGAAGGGCGGGGAGGGGACGGGGGGCATGTGCGTGCGGGAAAGCTCTGCCGAGAATATTCTGGGTGGAAAAGGGAGACTGGGGAGTCGCTTACCCTCCGTTTCAAAGCCTGCGTTTCCACTTTCACGTAGGGTGGCCTCGGGGATACCCCTGCTCCCCCTGCCTGCCCCCCCCCCCGCCCCCGTCGGGCCCGGGAGGAGCAGAAGGACCTGGGGGCGCCAGCCGGGCCGTCTGAGCACCGTGCCCTCGGGCGGGTCACCAGGCTGGACGGCGGCCGTGGCCGGGTCAGCCGGGGTCTGGCACGGGGTGACCCCGCACGGAGGCCCCTCACGGGGAAGCACGCGTGCCTCATAAAAACCCGCGGCGACTGCCGGAAGGTGCATCCAAGTGGCAGAGGAGTCGTGTCGGGAAAGAGGGTTTGGCGGGTGTGGCGACGCGTCCTTCCTCTGTTACTGAGACGATAAGTCATATTTATGATATTTAATAATTTAAAAATAGTCTCTACAACGTCATACAATGTGAGTAAGTGTCGTAGGGAAGCTCTGCTCCCCGACAGGCGCCGGGAGCAGCTGGGGACAGCGAGGCGCGGCCTGGCCGCAGAGGGACGGCCATCCCCGGGGCCCTGCGCAGCTGACGGTCGGCCGCGCCACCTCCCGGAGCCTCCGCCCGGCTCTCTCTGGCTCCTGTGTCCACCCCCCCCACCGCCCCAGAGAATAGCACCAGGGACCAAGGGCTGCAGGGCCGCTGGCAGGCCTGGCCCGGGCTGAGCTCCCCACGGGGACCGTGCATCGGGGTCTGGTGTGGCCCCATCTCCTGGGAGAGGCGCGCTCACCGCCGCGGGGACCGGGCCCCGCATCCCCAGGGTCCTCCAGACACCAGGGCGCATCAGCCTCCTGGGCCAGCCCATGGCCACGACCGCAGGCCGGGCTCCTGGGAACCAAGGGGTGGGGGCGCAGAGGCACCGGGACGACCCCGACGGCCTGCAGCCCCGGCCCAGAGGACGACCCCGAACAGAAGCCCCTGGTGGGTGCGCCCCGGGGCCCCGGGGACGGTCAGGAACAGGACAGGACGGGAAAGAGCTAGAAGATGAGGCACCTCCTGCGGCCGCGGTGCAGTCGGGAGGTCACCCGGTCGCCTGGGAAGGGATCGGGAAGCAGACGTCTAAGTTCAACCCCTGGACCCTGAACTGAAATCCATCCTCCGGGGCCATGGCGTGGAAGGGGGCTGCCCCCACTCCGCCTGCGGTGCAGCCTCCCCGCTGCGTCCTGCAGCTCTGTGCCCGAGTCCCGGGGTGCGGGCCGTGACCCCGGGGCCATGTCGCCGAGGAGCCCCGAGGAGAGGGCCGAGGCTTTGCAGCCACACAGCACGGGGTGCGGCTTCCGCCGTCAATCGGGACGTCGCGACTGTAGCCAGCAGCCGGCAGCCGAGCCCGCTGAAGTGTCAGCCGGAGGCACAGCCCGTGTCAGGGAGACAAAATTCCAGCCTAGCAAAATCCTTCCTCCTTCCTCCCTCTTCAGAGAGAAAAAATTTTTAAAAATTAAAAAAAAAAAAATCCCGTGGAGGGCCCTGGAAGTCTGGCAGCGCAGCACGAGCTATTTATGCAGGACCACCTTGCCGCCGTGCATGTTAAGGACGAAAAGGAAAATGCTTTCGGGTTGGAGATGGGGTTGCAGCCACAGATGGTGCCCGAACATGCATAAATTCGGTTGCTGCGTGAACAGATGGAAACTCGAAGGAAAAACTAAAAAAAATAAAATAAAATAAAATAAACTGTAGCACTTCGTCTGCCAGCCCGCTGCCCGGGCGGAGAGGGGGTGTCACTCGCCCCCGAGGGCCTCGGTCTTCCAGTCTGGGGGACGGGGCTGGAAACGGGGTGAGTGCACGGCTCGGCGACGGGGCCTGGACTCCTGCTCCGCCTCTCCCTGCGGGGCTGCCCTCGGCCTCGGGGGGCTCCTCCCGGAGCAAGGGGCTGAGGAGGGCGGCGCCCCAGTCGCCCGGAGCACCGACGCGGGGAACGGGCGCCACTGCAGCCCTGCTGCGGCAGGTGTGCAGGGCCTTCCCGCCAGGTGGCTCCCGGCGGCCTGGGAGGGCGGCAGGGTCGGCCCCGCGGCCAGGTGGGGACGGGAGGTGGTGCACACTGCTCCTGCCCGCACCCCCCTCGGGAGACTCCAGCCCTGGGTGGGCTCGCGGGGAGCCCGGCTCTGCAAAGCCTGCGTGTCTGCGTGCACCGGCGTCGTGCAGAGGGACGGACGGAGGACGCCTCAAATGGAAGGCCGCGCGTCCACGGTGACTGTCCCTCAGGACTGTGTTCTGCCCCGAGCAGCGCCCCGTGGGGACTGAATGCGGGAGTGGCCACCTCTCCTCCGCCGGCCCTGCCCGCGGCCCTGCCCCGTGACCCACGCGGCCCAACGCTCCCCGTCCTGCTGCCCTCAGGACTTTGGCCAATGGCATACGCCGTGCAAGTGACCGGTCCCCACTGTCTCCTGCTCCCCGGTGTCCTGTGGGAGAGCAGCCTGGGCCGCCTGGCTGGAGGAGACCCACGGAGCACACCCAGGTCGGCCCCGGGGTCCCAGCTGGGGGCCCAGATGTGGGACCCTTCACAGGCGAGGTCCACCGAGTGGCCCGCTAACCTGCAGGTGCCAGGTGAGTCCTGGAGGCCGGCTCTGGTGAGCAGCCCCCAGCCACCCCGGACACCCTGGACACCCCCGGCCATCCTGGCCATCCCGGCCACCCCGGCCACCTCGGACACCCCGGGCCACCTCCACACAGTGAACTGCTTCTGAAGGAGCGAGTGGCCCAACAGGTGTGAGCCCTTAGCAGGGGCACGTGCTCAGTGTGCAGAGTCGCCAAGGCCTGAGCAGGTGACCCCGGGGGCTCTCATGACTCAGAAACACAGGCCATCCGGGGACACTGGCGATCATTGGTGTTTCCTGGAAATCGGGGCACCTGGGCCGTGGGTGTCCCCCGTCCGCGTGCCGGTTGTGACTGCAGGTCTGGAGGTGGAGGGAGGGCTGGGGTTGGGGAGGGGAGGGGGTGTCACCGGACCCAGGACGCTGCCCTGACTCCGCTGCCCTGACGGGCTCCCTCTGGGCCTAGCAGCGAGCCCTGGCCTGCGGCACGGAGTCGGGGTGACACCGCGGACAGCGTCGCCGCCAGCACGCGCAGCCGGGGGACAGCAGGGCTCGCACCAGGCTGCAGGCGCGAGGGCCTCCTGGAAGGGTCGGCCTAGACGGGTGGGTCGCGGCCCAGCAGGTGGGGGGAGGTGAGGGGAGCGGAGGACATAGACCACGGCCGCAGGGTGAGCGGCACACACGGAGGCCGGGCTCGGGCAGGCCTTCGCCTCCACGGCCGGTCTGGTGGGCGCAGCACCCAGCACCCAGCACCCAGCACCCGACGTGCGCGGGCGGAACGCACATGAATAAACATTACTTAAAGGGACTGCGTAACGCCATGAATTTTTCAGTGGCAAAAAACAGCCGAGAACTTACTAAAAAATGCATGAATTTCATATTTGATTATAAGTCACGCGCAGCCCAAAAGGGAGAGGGAGAGAGTCTGGGGTTGGGGGGCGGCCCCGCAGCCTGAATTAATGAGGTTGCTCCTGACGGGGAGGGAGGGCGCGGCGATGGGGCCTGGAATTAGTGCAGCGGGGGAGGCGCTCAGGAAGCCGCTGCCCAGCTGAGCCCACGACGCCCTGGACCTCGACACCGACGGGGGGGCTGTCCCCAGGGCCGGGCCACGGGGCCCCAGACGCCGTGGCGTGAGCAGCAGGACGTCCGCCCCGGGCCGGGGTGGGGACGCGGGGGAGGAAAGGGGCTGACGGGACGTCCAGGCCCCAGCACCCTCCTAGCGCATCGGCCACACAGCGGCCAGGGGGTGTTGCAAAGTCGGCTCAGACCCTGCGCCGCCCCCTCCTGCGGGTTCCACCCCCGTGAGCATGAACCGTCTTCTCCCCACGGTGACCCACGAGCCTGCGTGACCCCGGCCCCGCACCTCCCGGTCCTCCCTGCCCGCCTCCTCGCTCATGCGGCTCGGCCTACCCCAGGACCTTGACGTGGGCTCTGCGTCTACTCGGAACTTTCTCCCCAAGCTTCTCCCATCAGTGAGGTCTCGGCTGAGACGTCATCCCCGAAAGGCAGGTTCCACCCTCCTCGTGCGAACGAGCCCTCGCACTACTGCCGTTCCGTGTCGCACGCGGCCCGATGGTCCCTTCGTGGCCTCCCGTGGGAGCGGAGTTACTGTCTGCGGGCCTGCGACCCCTGGTTCATGCTCCGTTGCCCACGCAGCCACATGGCCCCGTGAATAGCGTCCAGGGAGGGAAAGCAGCCGTGACTTTGGGCTGTCACTGAGCCTTTCTGAGCCTCGGTTTCCCCATCTGCAGAATGGGGGTCCAGCAGCTCAGCGGGAGCAGAGACTGACCCGAGGAGCAATGCCTTCTCCCCGCGCGTATTTGCTGAGCACACGCACCCTGTGTCCCTGACCCGGGGCCACGGTGAGTGACCGTCCAGCTCGGGGCCCGGCCGGTGGCTCTTGGGGGGGGAGGTCGGTGTCTGGGGAGGAGCGGGGAGGCCTAGGGTGTCCGCACTGCGGAGCCCGGGCACCACAGGGAGCTCTCGGGGCAGGGACTGGGGCTCCGACGACCTCGGGTCACCGCCCCCCCAGCCCCCCAGCTACTGCGGAGCCCCCGCCCCCCACGGCCCCCGGGCAGGAGGCAGTGAGCTCCAGCGCCCCGGCTCACGCCCCACGTGAGGGTCTGACAACGGTCGCTCTGCCCCCAGCTCAGCTTCAGGGGGACGACCTGGATCCCGGAGCGCGGGGGGAGGCGGCGGACGGGGGACCCTCCCTCAGCTGGGCTGCGGCCTGCGGCACCTGCTGCGCCCCCATCAGCCTTGAGGGCAGACAGCTGGCACCCTCAGCGCTTGAACTTCGTTCACCAGGTTTCCCGTGCGTGCGTCCAGCGTCGTGTCTGGGAGACACCTGCGCGGTACACGGTACACGGGCCAGCCGCCGTGCTCTGCTTTAGTCCTTCCCTCCTCCTCCTTCTTCTTTTTTTTTTTTTCTCCTTCTTTTTTTTAATTGAACTTCCATTAGCCGCCACATAGGTTCTGTTGCTGAGCGGCGCCGCGTCGTGTGGCTGTTGGCCGGCAGCCTGTGCGCTTTTCTCCAACTTTGGGGCAATGACGAGCAACGCTCCTACGAACACGTTCACTTCTGTCCTTTGATGCACACGAGTCGTCCCTTTTCCCGGATTCGGACCCCGGGGGCGCGAGCGACGGTGGGTCAGGAGGCCTGCGTGTGTTCAGCTTTAAAAGAAGATGCTAAATAAATAAATAATTCTGTATGTTGGCAAATTGAACACCAATGAAAAATAAATTCATTATTAAAAAATAAAATGAATAAATAAATAAAATAAATAAAAACGAATGAATGAATGAATGAATGAATAAATGAAATAAATAAAATAATAAAATAAAATAAAATAAAATAAAATAAAAGAAGATGCTAACGGTTTCCCAAATGATCGTGTCCCGTTGCATTTCCACTCGCGATGCATGAGCCCGACAGCTGCTCCACATCTTCATTACTGCTTCCTAACGTCCGTCTTTAATTTTGGCCACCGTGGTGGCCGCGAAGGACACCTCCTGGTAGTCCTATTCGCATTTCTCTAATGACAGATGATGCCAAGCGCCTTCTTAGGTGCTTACGGGCCTTGGGCACACCTTGCCTATGCAAATCCCTCCCGCATCTCACGGAATTCCCTTTCTTCTCCTTGGCTTCCGGGTGTTCTTTATATATTCCTGACCGCTCGCCTTCCGACCCATAGATGCATCGTGAGCGTCGCCTCGCACCTGAGTTTGTTGAAGCTGCTCCCCCCGCCCCCCGGAGACTCCGGTTAAGGTGACTTTTACCCAAGCTCCCACCCCGGGATCTGCTGCCTCTGCTTTGAGGACCCCGCTGAGGCGCGGGAGGGAAGGCGAGGCACCGGATGAGCCCCCATTCAGAGCAAGTCCGCGGACCTGGGGACGGCGGGTGAGGGGTCCCCGGCGGCCCCGCCCACACAAGGGTGCGACAGCTTGAAGCCCCAGAGTGCTGAGTTCCCTGCTGAGGCCGCCCCCTCCCCGGGCCTCCGCTCTGTAAGGCGGGGTGGGGGGGGGGTGGGAGGGAGACCATGGGCCGCTCCGGGCCGCAGAATGTCCCGGGTTCCGCACACAGTTTGCAGAGTCAAGGGATGTGCACTGAGGGCCTCTGGCTCTGCCCCTCCTAAACCCCCTTATGTCTCGGTGCCCTCGTCAGTGAAATGGGGACGGCGACCGTGTCCACTTCCTAGGGTCGCCGAAAGCATTAAATGGGACAATGCACGTGGAGGGCTTGGCCTGGCAAACAGCGGCGCTCCGGGGACGGTAGGCCGCGCGGCTTACCTGATACACGGCATGTGGCCCGTCTGTCTCCACAGGGCTGGGTGTTTCCCGCCAGGGGCCCCTGACGAGTCTGCTCGCAGGTGCCCTGCAGCCCCACAGGGAGGTGGAGGAGGGTCTGGGCGGAGGGAGCACCAGGCCCGGCCGCCCTGCCTCGAGGCCTCACCCTGCGCCCCGGGGCTCCTCGTTACGCCCGCCGGGCCTGCGCGGGGCTCTGGCCGTCCCTGCAGCCCCAGCCACCAGGCCACCCTTCTCCCAGACAGCACTTCTGTCCCATCCCTGCCCAGATGGGTCCTCGTGCTCGTTTACTCTGGTCCCATGTCACTGACGGCTCCGGCTACCTGCTGGCAGCAAGTGCAGCCCCGGCGTTTAGCCGATATGATGGAACAGCCGCCACGCCCAGAAAGCAGCAGCAGAGTGAAAGCCTGTGTGCCCTTTAGGGCTCAGGAGCTCCTCAACTACTCGGCCAACCCCAGCAGGGCAGGTGGGTGCCTAATCCCGGCCCCGACGAAGGAGCATCGGGGAGCAGGTCCTCGGTCCACCGGCTGTGCGCCCAGGCCGCCGGAGCCCCCCCAGCAACACAGACACTCCCTCCCCTGGCTGGGACGGGGTGCGGCAGGGACGGGGCGCGGCCTGCTGCGCGGGGGGCCTGCCTGCGGGCGCCGCTCCTCTCGCCAGCGATCCATGGACTCCTATTGCACAGCGACCGGGAGAAGCGTTCCTGTGGCTGATGTCTCCCCGGCCTGCGCTGGCTTACGTGCCCTCGTCTCCTGAGGTGCCACCGCCGTCCACAGCACCTTCTCCCTCAAACTCGAGGAATGGACTTGTCCCGGGAGCAGCTGCCCTGGGAAAGAAGGAGCCACAGACGGACAGACAGGCCATCCACGTACACCCAGCCCCTCACCGCGCGGAGGGACACGGGGACGGCAGGCGGGCCCCTCAGAAGCCACCTCCTGGTCTTCCTCGGCAGACACGGGGCTGCGGTGGGACGTGAGGATCCAAGGACCCGTTCTTCCCTGGGAATTTGAGGACGGATTGACCGCGCTCCCCGTGTCCTCAGCAGACGCAGCTGCCTCTGGAGTCCCCTCTGCACCCCGGCTGGGAGGCCGGCTAGCGTAGAGGCGGCCGCCGGACAGGCCAGCGTGGACACACCCACCGTCTCCTGATCCAGACTCTAATAAACCTCGTGGCAGACGTTTCCCCACCCAGGACGCTCTGGCACAGCAGACTGGCCACGTGCTCAAGCGCCTTATGATCAATCCTGGAGGCACCATCATCACCAAGACCCAAGCCAGCTTCGTGATGGAACCTTTAGGGCCGCCCCGACGTCCTGAGGCACGAGTACCCGGACATCCACGAAAGCACCATCTTCGCCACCTGCCCAGAGGGGAAGAGTCCGTTCAGCCGAGGAATCCTCCTTCCTCTCTGTCATTGATGACAATGATCACACTTGGGTTAACCTCAAAACCTGCCTTGGCCTCACACTCTGTTTCAGAAGCCAAAGATGGAATTGCCCTTCCGGTCTCCCCCCTTGAAGCCAATGAGGTCGGGGCTCTCACACAGGCCCCGACAGCCCTCCTCCTACCCTCACTCCCAACAGCGCCCCAGAGGTACCAGATTTCAGGTTGGGCCCAACGCTGCCCCCGCCGACCCCGGAGCCCCGGCCCTGCCCTGAAGACAGGCGGGCCCCTAGGCTGAGATCCCTCTCGTATCCAAGCCGTCTGCTCAGCGTAGTCACAAATGCCACTCGCCAAGAGATCAGTGACAAAAGGCAAGGATCGGCCGGGCAGCACCTGACTCTATGACTTGGGATAAAGCTCACATCGTTGCTGAGCCTTGCTTTCCTTCTGCATAAGGTGGGGGTGCTTGCAGGCGGCCCCCCACCCCCAGGGAATGAGGTAAGCTGCTTGGTGAGCACCCACTTGCCAGACAGCGGGAGGGAAAGATCTCCCTGGCGTGGGCGAGAAGTCCCACCACTGTGCCAGGCGCTCCGGCAGCAACAGCTTCAGGTAAACCTCCATGAGTCTCGCTTGAGAAATTGTGTATACAAATCCCGTTATTAGTGATGTAGCCCCCTCTAATTTCACCCTGAGAGCTCTCTGTGGGGCCTTAGTCAATATTTGCCGAAAATCAAATACAGACCTTGTTATGATTTAGTGCAAACACTGGGCTAAACTCCAGGAAAGCATGACCCAGGCTCATGAGAGGGAACATTCAATTAATCTGCACAAGAGTCCACGGGGCGAAAGGCATCTCCTGACCCCTCTTCCGATTTGGGGAACCCAGGATCTGCCCAGGCATTCTCACTGACTCAAGGACTCCACTCTCCTGACGGTGAATCGGCACCAAGACGCCTGAAAATACAAGGCACGGAGCCGAGCACGCTCTCGGATTCAGTGAGCAAGGGAGGGAATGAAAGGACAGACAATGGGGTGGCAGGAAGGCCAGACCGGGAGTCACAGCCGGGAGACGATCTCGCCCGGCCACCCGCTGTCTGCTATTCTCTGGCTTACCCTCTGAGTCTGATTCCTCACCTGGAAAATGAAATGAAGATTATATGTGAGAAGGATTAAATGAAAGAATCTTGGTGAAGGACCCAGCACAGCACCTGACACGTAGTAGAGCCTCAAAAACTACTCTAACAAACCACCCACCATGGTAATAACCCAGCCACATACCAAAAAAGCACAATTCAGATGTATGTACTCAGAGACATCGACCACTTAAAAATGCAGACATAGGAAAAGACTGGCTGGGACTCCGCTCAGGACCGGGTTATAAATTCCTGTTGGGAGCCTGCCCTGCTTCAAATTCATGCCGTCATAATACATAGAATATAATTCGAAAAACTTGTAAATCACAAAGCTGTCTTCAAAAACATCACAATCATGAGGGACGAATTAAAAACACAAAAGGGCAGTCAACTGCCACATGTAGATCACAAAATGCCAGGACTCCAGCATCGGAAGCCCCGGGGAGCACCCTACAGGGGTCATGGGGACCGAGACCACCCCCCAGGAGGTGGGGAGCCACTGCATGAGCCGGCAGACAAGAGCTAATTTACAAAAGGTGTTTAGGAGAGAGTGGGACCACCCAGGGAGGTGGGGCTGTGCCAGGTGACTCGAGTCCAGAATCTGAGATACGTGGAGGAAATCTCAGCGGTAAGATCTGCAGAATCAGCTGGGTGCTGCTAAATGCTTGATGCATTGAAGGGAAAACCGACAGACTCAGGTCAGCCCATGATAACTAACTTAAGGTCTGATCTGACAGACAGAAGGCCTTTGCGGTCGTGCTGGAACACGTAGCCCCCATACAGGGGGAGAGCAGACCAGGCCTAAGAGGAACCGTAGGATCAGACCGCAAGGGCAACACAACTTCAGAAGGACTGATGCCTCCCAGGCCCAAGTCAAGGCCTTGATGGAAAAAAATTGGGTCCCTGGGAGTTGTGATAGTGACATCTGAGTGCGTGCTTGAGGACACTGAACTCCCCGACTCCCCAAACCCTCTCTGCCTTCAGAAGTCGTCCTCTACCCCTTTCTAGAAGACAGCAGATCTCCTTGCCTGAAATATATCCAGAGGCCCCCATGATGACAAGTCCTTTGAAAGATGATAGAGTCTTCCCTCCTCAAGATCCGCCTCCACTTCCCCTACTGGCCACTAGAAGGATGGCCAGGTTGCATCTCAGCAGGGCCCGACCGTGGAAATGCTGGTCCTTCCAAGGGAAGAGAAGGATTATTCACCGAGGGACTGGAAGGACCTGGAAGACACAAACCCACAGGAGCCTGGAAAGCTTGCCTGGAAGTGGATCTCGGGGGTGTCAAACCAAGGGTAGGTGGGAAAGGGGCACAGAATATCAGGCTATAAAGAACTTTGTCAGGTTCTGGGAGCCAATCCTAATAACTTCTGGAATGGCTCCTAGAATCTTGGAAAAAAATGTCTCACCTAAAATAATATATGAAAATGTGAGATCAGCCTCATTAGAGTGTTAAATAAGGGCTTCAGATCTTTTGATCTCAGCATAGTTGGCATGTTAGAATGCATCTGTTATATAAGATCCAAGTTCTTACCATATGACTATGTTGCTAGAAGGAATCCATAAGAAGTGTCCCTAACTAAGGAGCAGGGAAGGAGCTGGGAGGGGGCCGGGGGAGAGGGATAGGCATCATCGAGAAGCTCAGTGTCTGCTGTCTTCTATACGCTGTGCTGACAATAGATCTTACAGAGCTGGCTCCCTAGAGTCACTAAGGACGGGAGGGTTCTAGAGCAGCGGAGGCCGTGCGGCAGCGCTCCATCATCAGGGGCAGGGTAGAAAGCAAGGTCAAGATGGCAACCTGGGGACCTTGACCTACAGAGATGTGTAGTGATTCCCGGCAGACCACGGCACATCTAGAGGCAAGATATACAGGTGGTTGGAAAGGTGTTGCTCAAGAATGGATGGAAATGAGCAGAAACCAGAGATAAAGCTCACCAGTGGGCAGTCCCGGTGCTGCCCAGTCCCAGTGCTCTGGGTCTGAGCCCATCAACTGAGGGAAGACCCTGCAGGGCAACTAAATGCATAAACAGCAGCAATTACTCCAGCTCTGAGTAACAGCACATTGGAGAAAGAGGAAATCCTCTGCCTCTAGTACTGAACAGAGCATCTGAGCTGACATTGATACTTGGGGACTCCAAGCACCATCACCCCTCACCCCTCATTACAGGAAAAGTGCATAGGTGCAAAGAATTAACAAAGTCTTTCCCACAGTGTGTCCAGTAGGTCCACAGACCCCAAATCAGCCATCTCCTCAGTTCCTGAATATGCACAGTCAGGATGGACATACTTAGCCATCAGCATGGTAGGAAAGGCCAAATGCCAGCCCTGAAATCCGCCCTGACCCACTCACCAAACCAATCAAAATCAATACAACATCCCAAGGGTAAAGGCAAAAAGTAGTGGTATTTTCAAAAACTTAAAGAACATAGTAGCAAGGGTCCCGTTATGACCCCCGTTTAACTTACAAGTCCGGGACCTGCAAAATCCACAGTGGATCACAGTGGATAACGGTGAACCACCTCAGACTTAACAGAACTTTGCCCCAGGCACAGCTCCTTTACCAGATATGGTGTCCGTACCTAGGACAGACCAAGAGCCTCTGCTACCTACAATGCAGCTAGTCATCTAGTGATTTTTTTTAATCCCCATTAGAAAAAAGAACCAGAAGCAGTTTCCATTCACATAGGATAGACAATAATACATATCTGTGGTCTTTCCCCAGAGCTATGTTAACTTTCCTATTCTCTGTCACAGTGCAGCCCAAGGTGACCTTGAGCATCTGGACATTTCGCAGAACATCACACTAGTCCACAATTGCCCTACAGAAGTTGGAGGATAACCGGCAGAGGCCCTAGGGCCTGTCACATTGGCCCAGGAGGCTCAGGTACGCTTGTGCACATTATACCTCCAACCACCGAAGAAAGGTGTGAATACGTCTCTGACTCATCTAACAAGCAATTCTGAGTAGGACCCAGAGCAAGAGAAAGCTCTGCCACAGGTCTAGAATGCAATGCCAGCAGATCTAACACTTGGGTCATATGATTCAGCAGATCCTGTGGTGCTGGCAAGATCTATGGTAAATAAAAGTGCAGCGTGGAGTCTCCCCATTAGGACAGTTACAGCACAGAGTTCTAAGATTTTAGACCAAGTCATGCTATCTGCCGCCCACAAATATACCTTATTCAAAAATCAGCCCCTGGAATGTGAATGCCACGTAGAGACTGGGCTTCTAACTGTGACGCATCAAGTGACTGCAACCAGAGCTGTCCATATGAGGCTGAGTGCTCTCCACAGTGATGAGTGTTAGCAATGCATCATTCTGTGAGAGTCATACATCCAAAATCAGGCACAAGCAGGTCCAGAAACACAAGGAAGCTTTATAAACCAAAGACCCAACCCCTCATATCGCCAGTCTCTGCTGTGCCAATCCTCACCTATGGCTTTATTGGGGGCGTGGGGTGATCTCTATAAGCAGCCAGCAGAGGAGGGGGAAACCTGGACCTGGTTCATGGTTTGGGTCCACTCAGGATGGTGATGCAGATGAAGGTCCTCTTCCACGTACAGCTGCACACAGAGGGAGCCCTGTGAGCCCCAGCAGAGCATCTGGTCATCCACTCTGCATAGACAAATGGCCTGAGGTGAGGCTATACGTAGGTTTCAGGGCAGGTGAATTGTTCGGCTGATTGTCAGGGTCAAGAAAGAAAAAGATTCAAAGAACAGGGAGAGCTTGTATCTGCCCACAGGGAGCACCCACTGCAAGGGGGTCATTTAACAATCAGGCGGACAGATGCTCTTTTTTTAAAAGATTTTTATTTATTTATTCATGAAATACACAGAGAGAGAGAGAGGCAGAGACACAGACAGAGGGAGACACAGGCTCCATGCAGGGAGCTCGACATGGGACTCGATCCTGGGGCTCCAGGATCATGCCTTGGGTCGAAGGCAGGTGCTAAACCACTGAACTACCAGGGATCCCCGGACAGGTGCTCTTAACCAGGAGGGTCAACTAGCATCATCAGCCACCACAACACCTTCACCACAATACACATTCAGCCACTCAGCAGAGCCTTCCACACGGTGTCATCCTCAAAGACACCAGCAAAACACCAGCAGCGAGTAAATTATATCCAACTTCTTCTTCCCTGGAAAGAATGGTGACTCATCCTGTGGGGGATTAATACATATTTCTGGTAGGTTTGCCTTCCATGCCCATAGCATCACTGTCCAAAGCAAACAGTGCATGACTCATTGTCACTGAACCCCACACAACATCACCTTGCCTCAAGTGACCCACTCCATGAGAAAGGGGATGGGACATACACAGGGCTCATTGGGCCTGCCACATGTTGTACCACCCCAGGGCCGCCAGCCCGAGGCACTAACTTGGAGATGACACCCTGCAGGGTTGGCATATTGTCCTCAAGGTGTAGACTAGCGAAGGCCATGTTATAGTGTTCTCTCTTCAATAGATGGAATATTTTAATCTAAGAAATAAGAAGTTGAAGAGGGCTCAGCCCTGCTATCCATCACTCCCAATGACCTCTTCCACTCTTCTCGATCCCCTGAAGAAGTTTCGCCAGGAAACATAGTAGAGTCTCATTAAACTTAAAAAGCAAAGCTGCCACCTAGTCACTTGGGGCTCCTCACACCGTTAGGCCAGCAGGAAAAGAAAGGGATCGTCATATCGGCAGAATTACCAGAGAAGATAGGGTTAAGGATACGGGATAGAGAAAGGAAAATCACGTTTGGGATGCAGAGGATCTGATGATCATCTCTCGGGGCTTATGAATGTTCATTACCAATGGTAATTATGGCAATCGGAGGACAGAGTGCAGACCCCTCGGGGAATGAAGGCCAGGCCCACCCACCAGGTGAGCCACCCAGACCAGCTTAGAGGAATCTAAAATGGGTGGTTGAGGAAGGACCCGCTGAGTATCAGTTACAGACTCAGAACTAACTGGAGCAGTGAAGGTCGTAGCTTATCCTTCTTACCCTCTTAGTCTAAGCTATATTTCCCCCAGAAGTTGTCAGCCATCACTCACCCCAGGAACTCTGACTGGACAGAGTGAAACTGTGAGACATACAAGGCGGGATAATGCAGTACTCCCCCCCAAACCCCTTCGGCTATCCTTGGGCACCCTTCACCCATCTCCTGGATCACAATCTGTGTAACTCTAAAGCATACCTGCCAGTCCAGAACCACCTGTGTGAGCAGGCTGACGCCACTCTCCGAGGGCCTGAGCCTGAGCCCAGACCTCACTGGCTTCCACTTTCCTGTCTTCCTTTTCTCCCAGCCCCTTAGATGCTGCCTTCACCAACCATTAACACACCAGTCCACATCTCAGAGGCTGTTTCCACAGACCTGGCCAAGAAGGTATCTCTGCCCTTTTTCTCCTCATCCTGGAGAAGTGAAAATTGTTTCTGAGGAGAATTGGGGGATTGTTGAAGCAAACACCGGGACAGACACTTGGAGGTGAGGGAAAGCTCCAGGGCAACACAGTGGGTAGGGAAATGTCCCAAAGCCCTAAAGGATCTCCCACAGCATGACAATGTTCCCATGCAGGTGTACTAAGCCCAAGAACATTTAACAACCCCTCCAAAGAGGTTGCAGGGCCAGCTACTCCTACAAAGCCTGCATACCACCCCAAGATGATCTCATTCCCCACCCCACACACTGTCACTTCAGACAGTGACTAGGCAGCAGGTATGCAGCCACCACCCGCAGCTCAGAGGGAAAGACCCAGGAGGCTCAAGTACAGTGATCGGAGCAGAGAAGATGCCCAGGCAGATGCTATGTGTGAACAAGACAAAATGCCTCAGTGTGGAAGCCATGCAAACACAAAACAGAAAGAAGGGAGGTGGGAACACAACACAATGGAGATAAGACAAACACACAACTAGACAAGCTAGACAGATGCATCACTCCAGCACCAGAAGATAAAAGTCCACCATTGCTTGAAATTAGAGAAATTTTTAATAGAAATATGAATTTAGTAAAACTAAAACTCAAAGATGAGATGATAGAACTACAGAAATGGGATGGAAAAAGAGATTGAAAACCTTTGAAAACAAAATTAGAGACCAAAAGACGTCATTATAGAAGAACAGAAAGGACACTGCTGATCATCTAATTATTGACATAGAAGGAAAACTTAGGATAATAAAAATAAATGTGAAAGAAGGAAAGAAAGGAGGGAACCAAGAAGGGAGGAAGGAAATGAAGGAAGGAAGGAAGGAAGGAAGGAAGGAAGGAAGGAAGGAAGGAAGGAAAGAGAGGAGGAAGAAAAGCCCAAAGAAATAAAAAAAAAAAAAAAACAAGAAGAAGCAAAAGAAGAAATCAAATCAAAACCATTACAGAGACAGACACTGACTATTAAAAAAAAAAAGATTATTTTAGGAAAAGTTGGATTCCCTGAAGGAAAAGACCCAACAAATGAAACAAAATACATACTCAAAGATATCATGCAAGAAATTTTCCTTGTATTGAAAAAAAAATAACTGAATCTGCCAAAAACATAACAAAATCAAAAGAATACTGTGTATTTCAGGAAATTTTGATACAGAAACCTCACACAAAGACATGTCCCATCTTAATTAAGTTAGTGAAATCCAAGGTTAAGAGAGAAAACCTCCCATATTCTAGCAGAAAGAGCAAAATCATATACAATAGGAAAATCAGGCCAGAATCTGACTTCTCTGCAGTAACATTCAACCAGAAGAAAAAAAATGTTCATATCTCAGAGTTCTGAAGGAAAGAAAAAGTGAGCCAAAAATATGACACCCAGCTGAAGTCACTCCTGTGTAAAGGCAAGAAGCAGCCATTTCAAAGCATTAAATACTTCAAGAAATATAGAACATATGGACCCTTTTCTTGAAAAAAGCAAAAAAGAACCTATTCACAAATAAATCCAGTCCATTAACAGATCAGCAACAATAATAGTAATAATAAAGATAAACTCAGGAATTTTGACCCATGGTAAAAGAACTAGGGATGAGCAGAGAATTTATCTAAATATAGAACAAATATTAAGCAACTAAGGGAATGAGGATTATGGAACACAGTACATTAACCTGGGTAAGGAAAATGTCAAAACCTAACTAACTGATAATGCTCGACAGATGGAAGGGAAGCTGATCAAGGTCTCCTCTTTTAAAGAAGGGAGTCTGGGGCGCCTGGGGGGGCTCGGTCAGTTAAGCATCTGCCTTCAGCTCAGGTCATGATCCCGGGGTCCTGGGATGGAGCCCTGGGTCAGGCTCCCTGCTTAGAGGGGAGTCTACTTCTCCCTCTGCCCCTCCCCTGCTCCTCCTGTACTCTTTCTCACTCCCTCTCAAAGAAATAAATAAAATATTTTTTTAAAAAAGATTTTAAAAGGGAGTTCATTGAGTAAATTCAGGACTTTGAAACAAACTTGAAACTTGAAACATACTTTTGAAAAATAATAACTATAGACTCCTGATGCTTCTCAAAATTTCTTTTTTATTTGTAAGAGACCTTCCTGGGAATTAATTTTGTTTACTTTAAAAAATATTTAACAACTCCCTTAATTTCACTTCAGTTACTTTTATTTCTAAGTTCTAGAAATATTAAGAAATATTAAATATAATGTGTAATTATATATAATATTTAATTATATATGATATATTATATATATAATATTTAATTATATATAATAACATTATAATATAATACTTTACATTTTGAAAGAACATCCAGAGATGGTCAGATTTTTATAAAAGTCACTGTATCCATGTTGCCTTCTGTCACATATTTGCATATACAAGTGTCTGGAATTATATTTTCCTAGGGTAGTGGGGTTTGTTCTGTGACTAGCATGAACTTTTTTAAGCTTTTTCATTGTACATTTCTGTCTTGTTTAAAGCCTTTGCAATAAGCATATTTCATTTTTATAAAAGTAATAGAATGATTTCCTGGAAGCAAAATATGCCAAGATAAGTAATTAATTTCTGATGATGAGAACACTGATGATTGATTTGTTTTGTGTTTTGTAACTTTAACCAATTTAAACTTTAAAAATATGTTTAAGAAAAAATAAGGATAATCATTTAAAAATAGAAATAAAATCTGTAATTCCCAAATTAACAGAAGAAAATGATAAGAGCTTTAGTAATCAAACGTAAAGCAGAAAGGGGGTTGGAGAGAAGCAAAGAATAACCATGGCAAAAAAAATATACACAAAACAAGATAATAAAAATAAGTCCAAATAGATCACTTCAATATTCATAATAAATACACACAGATGTAAGTTACTCATTAGAAGACAGAGTCTAACAGACTACAATTTTCTTAATCTAGTGGTATGGTGCTTCCTACAAAGATACACTAATATAAATAACCCAGAAAAGCCAAAAATAGAGGAATGGAAAAAGAATATTCCAGGCAAAACAACAAAGCAGGAATACCAATATTAGTAGCAGATAAAATCAAATTTAAGACAAAAGCCTTTTGTAGAGATAAAAAAAAAAACACTATGTAATTTAAAAGGAAAGGACTCACCCAGCAGATAATAGCAATCATGAATACTATGTACCTTACAGCATTGTAGCCCCAAAAATACATAAAGCAAAACTGACAGAGTTACAAAAAGAAGCTGACAAATCTATGATCAGAGTGGGAGATTCTAACTCGCTGTATCCGAACTTGGTCCTGCAGACAAAAATTACTTTGGATATAGAAAATTTGTACAGCATTGTATCAAGCTTGATCTAATAGATATATAAAGAACCGTGCAATCAACAAATAGAAAGTATGCATTATTTCACAGAAAAGCAGAAATACTTATTTACAAGTAAACAAACTTACAGTAGAACAAAGCAGAAGTCTCAAACAATTTCAGAGAATCAAATATCACAAATACCATTCTCAGACCCTAGTACAATTAAATTAGAAATTGCTAATGAAAAGAACTTTAAGACAAAACTATAGGACATTTTTAATGACATTCCTAAACTACTTGTGTGTTAAAAATGAAAATCCCAGTCCCAAATTAGAATATTTAGGGCTAAGTGAAGCAGGGGTTCTATATACCATAAGTTGTGGGATAAATTCAATATAGTTCTTGAGAAATTCATTTACATAAAAAATAAAGATGAGTGGAAATAAATGGTTTAGCCATACACTCAAAGAAGACTAAACTCAAAAAGGTCAGTGTAAGAATATCATCTGAGGTAGGGATTGGAATGTGAATAATCTAGAGAGAAGTAATCCCAGAAGAAACCAGTAAGGAAGGAAGGAAGAAGTGGGAAAGCACAATGAGGAAGGGAGAGGTTTGTTAGGTCTTGTGGCAAAGGACTTGAGCCAGTTCTTGGCTAAAGGTTGCTTAAGGGTGAGAGGGTTGTCAACTGCAGAGACTTCCAGCTCTCCGTGCCAGCAGGTAGCTCCAGTGCTCAACAACGGTCCTTTGAAGATTTCAAGAACAAACCTTTAACAGCAACTCACAGAAACTGGGATATGGGCATGCTGAGCTGGTAAATATGACACAAAGCCATTTGGTAAGGGCACCAACAAAGCCTTCTACAGAGTTTTACTTAGGAGAAGAACAAACAAAAGAGATCCTTAATACAACAACAACAACAAAAATCCCAGTTATTTTAGAAGAACAACAGAGTAGAAAGATGTTTAGAACAACAAAAAAAGCAAAATTGCGCTTTTGAAAAGGCAATTTTTGGGTAGCCAACATTGACTAAGCCCACCATAGCCTATCTCTTCCACTGATTACAACTAGAATTCTAGACAAAATAGAGAAAATGACTATGTTGAGAAGTTAAAAACTCCAGAGCAGCCACTAAAAACAAAAGAACAAACAGATTAATAAAAACAAAGTGTAACCCCCCCAAAAAAATCCAAATAATCTAAAAGTAGACAGGAAAGAAAGAAGAACAAAGAGTAGAAGGGACACACAGAAAACAAACAATAAAATATTTAATCAATTCCAAACATATCAATAATTATATTAAATGTAAATGATTTAAACATACTGAATAAAAGACAGAGATTGTTAGTTTGAATTTAGGAGGAAAAACATCCGCTTAAGGGCAAAATAATAACAATTCTACCCAATTTATTCCAGAACATAGAAAATGAATTAATATTTTGCAACTAATTTTGTGAGGCCTGCAGGGCCTTATTCTAAATCTGACAAAAGATGTTATAAATCAATCAATCAATCAACAAACGACAAGCATCCAAATTTTTTTTAAGATTTTATTTATTTATTCATGAGACATATATATAGAGAGAGAGAGAAGCAGAGACACAGGCAGAGGGAGAAGCAGGCTCCAGGCAGGGAGCCCGACGTGGGACTCAATCCTGGGACTCTAGGATCACGCCCTGGGCTGAAGGCAGGCGCTAAACTGCTGATCCACCCAGGGATCCCCAGCATCCAAAATTTTAATTAAAAATAGAATTACAATATGATCCAGTAATCATTACTGGGTGTTTACCCAAAGAAAATGAAAACACTAATTTGAAAAGATAGATGCACCCCTATGATTTATAGCAGCATTATCTATAATAGCCAAAGTGTGGAAGCAGCCCAAGTGTCCATCGAATGATAAATGGATAAGGACGTGGTATCATTGTACAATGGAATATTATTACTCAGCCATAAAAAAGAATGAAATCTTGCCATTTGCAACAACATGGATGGAGCTGGAAAGTATAATGCTAAGTGGAACAAGTCAGTCAGAGAAAGACAACTACCATATGATTTCATTCATATGTGGAATGTAAGAAAAAAGAAACAAAGCAAATCAGCAAAGAAAACCAGACGAACAAAAAAACAGACTCTTCACTATTGAGAACAAGCTGACAGTTACCAGAGGGGAGGTAGGCGGGGGAATGGGTCCAACAGGAGAAGGGAATTAAGAGTACGGTTCTCTTGAGGAGCACTGAGTAATGCAGAGAATGTTGAATCACTGTATTACACACCTGAAACTACTATAACACTGAGTGTTAGCTTCACCGGAATTAAGTAAATCAGTAAGTAAGTAAATAATAAACTACAGACCAATATCTTTCATAAGTGTACATGCAAAATTCTCAAGAAAATGGCAGCAAATCAATTCCAATAATATTCTGAAAGAAATATGATGCGTCAAAAATAATACATCAGAGGTGTGCCTGGGTGGTTCAGGCAGTTAAGCATCTGACTCTTGACTTCAGCTCAGGTCATGACGTCAGGGTTGTGAGATTGAGCCCCATGTTGGACTCCATGCTGGGCATGGAGCCTGCTTAAGGTTTTCTCTCTCCCTCTGCTTCTGTCCCTTCCTCCACTGTTTCTCTATGAAGAAGAAGGAGAAGGAGAAGGAGGAGAAGGAGGAGGAGGAGGAGGAGAAGGAGGAGAGGAAGGAGAGGAAGAACAAGAAGAAGAAGAAGAAGAAGAAGAAGAAGAAGAAGAAGAAGAAGAAAGAAGAAGAAAGAAGAAGAAAGAAGAAGAAGAAGAAGAAAGAAGAAGAAGAAGAAAAAGGAGGGGGAGGAGGAAGAGGAGGAGGAAGAGGAGGAGGAGAAAAAGAATAACACAAATATAAAAATAGTGAAAAGGAATAAAGGGGAAAGGAGAAAAAATGAGTGGGAAATATGAGAAAAGGAGACAGAACATGAGAGACTCCTAACTCTGGGAAATGAACTAGGGGTGGTGGAAAGGGAGATGGGTGGGAGGTGGGGTGACTGGGTGACGGGCACTGACGGGGGCACTTGGCAGGATGAGCACTGGGTGTTATGCTATATGTTGGCAAATTGAACACCAATAAAAATAAATAAATAAAATTTTATACATCTAATCAATATGAAAGGTAAATCTGGGCAAGGAAGTTAGCAAGAATTCTAAATTTGAAAATCTTCCAGTAATAGTTCAATTTATTTACTCAGAATTATTTTGGGATACTTTTTCATGAAGAATATTCCATTTTCCTTGTTCCTTCCTTCTGTCATGTTAAGCCTCCTGTTTTCCACCACCTCTGTCACTGTTAATAAATAAATATAGTGATTGCTATGGTCTTTGGTAGAATCCATGGGTTTTTTGCATATTAGCAGAACTTCAGAGATGTTTTTAATGCCTACAATACATCCTGATCCATAATCCATCCAAAAAATGTTAATGAGCAAATATAGTGCTACACTCTGAGGATATACAAATTAATACATTGACGTCTCTGCTCTTGAGCCTGAGGCCATTGTGTGGCCATTCACTATAGATACTGAACTATTTGGCCAAATCTCACTACTTCTCTTTTAACTGTGTAAAAATAAGGGTTGGATAGGATCTTAAAAAATAATAATAACGCATCATGATCTTATGAGGTTTATCCTGAGAACACAAGGTTAGCTCAACTTTGCAATAGATGTCAGTCATCATATTAACAGAACAAAAAAAGAAATAGCTTGTGATCATCTTCACAGGTGCAGAAGAAGCATTTGACAAAATTCAACCATTTGTAATTTTTTTTAAGATCTCAGCAATCCTGGAATTTAAGGGAACTTCCTTAATCTGATAAACAGCATCTACAAAAACAAAAAAACAAAACTATAGCTAACATCAAATTTGATGATAAAAGATGGAATACTTTCCCCTTAATGTCAGAAACAAAGCAAGGATGTCTATTCTCATGACTTTTGTTCAACATTATATGGAAAGTCCCAACTAGTATAAAAAGGCAAGAAAAGGAAATAAAGGGTGTACATATTGCAAAGGAAGAAGTAAATATCCCCTTTTTTCCAGCAGACAAAATAAGCCCTTATACAAAGGGCTAAGCAGAAAACCCAAAGGAATCGATAAAAATGATTCCTAACTAATAAAGGAGCTTAGCAAGGTCATGAGATATAAGACATACATACAAAAATCAATTGTATTTCTATATACTAGCAGCAAACAAAGGGAATTCAAAAAAAATTTAAAACAGCACCATTCTGCATGTACACCACTTACAAAAAATCAAATGCTTAGGTAAAAATTTAAGAAAACGTGTAGGACCTATACACTGAACACTACAAAATGCTGATAAGATAAAAGACCTAAATAAGCGGAGTGATAAATTTGTGTTTAAGGGTTGATGCCTCAATATTGACATGATCTGTAGATTCAATGCAATTCCAATCAAAATCCCAGGAGGGAATTTTACGAATATTGATAAAGTGTCTCTAAAATTGATTTGGAAAGACAAAGAAAGTAAAGTAGTCAAAAAATTTGTGAAACGTAACAACAAAGTCCCAAGTCTTCCACTACCTGATTTTAAAGTGTGTCAGAAAGTTAGAATAATGAAGACAGTGTGAGTGTGTAAAGATAGCGTGAGAGCTTTTAAGATAGCGAGATCTACGGAACAGAACGGAGCCCAGAAATGGGCCCAGAGAAATGTAGCCAGTGTCCTTTCTTACAAAAGGGCAAAGGCAATTAAGTAGAGAAAAAAAGAATTTTCAACAAATAAATGATAACTAAACAATTGGGTAGATTTAAGCAAAAATTAAAGGAAAAAAGAAAAAGGAGAAAAGAACTTCCACTCACATCTCATACCTTATACAAACATCAATTCAAAATGTATCGTAGACATAAATGTAAAACTGGAGAAAATCTTTATGACCTTGGGCTGGGAAAAGAGTTCTCAGATACATCTTCAGACCTGACCTCCCTTAGGGAACAAAAGCAAATTGAACTTGATCAAAATCGAAAACTTTGGGGATCCCTGGGTGGTGCAGCAGTTTGGCGCCTGCCTTCGGCCCAGGGTGCGATCCTGGAGACCCGGGATCGAATCCCACGTCGGGCTCCCAGTGCATGGAGCCTGCTTCTCCCTCTGCCTGTGTCTCTGCCTCTCTCTCTCTCTCTCTCTCTCTCTCTCTCTCTCTGTGACTATCATAAATAAATAGAAAATTTTTAAAAAATTGAAAACTTTGCTTTGTGAAAGACACTCGATAGCCACGGAGTGGGAGAAAACATTTACAAATTACCAATTACGCACTGGACGACAACAGCAACAAAACTGTATCCAGAATAAACAAAGAATTTCAAAACTCAACAATAGGAAAGCAGTACAAAGTGGGCGAAAGATTTGAAAAGGCCCTTTGCCAAAGAAGACGCGCGGATAGCAGGTAAACACGCTTAAAGGTTCTCAACGTCATTAGTCATTAGGGAAATGCAGATTAAAAATACAGTAAGACGAAAGATGATGGATAGAGAAGCTGTGGTCTGTGTAGACACTGGGATATTCCTCAGCCATCAGAAACGACAAATACCCACCATTTGCTTCGACGTGGATGGACCTGGAGGGTATGATGCTGAGTGAAATTAGTCAGTTGGAGAAGGACAAACATTATATGTTCTCATTCATTTGGGGAATATAAAAAATAGTGAAAAGGAATAAGGGGAAAGGAGAGAAAATGAGTGGGAAATATCAGAAAGGGAGACAGAACATAAAGACTCCTAACTCTGGGGAACGAACTAGGGGTGGTGGAAGGGGAGGAGGGCGGGGGGTGGGGGTGACTGGGTGACGGGCACTGAGGGGGGCACTTGATGGGATGAGCACTGGGTGTTATTCTGTATGTTGGCAAATTGAACACCAATAAAAAGTAAATCTATAAAAAATAAAATAAATAAAACGTGAAAAAAATAAAATAAAAAAGTAAAATAAAATAAAAAATAATAATAAAATAAAATACAGTAAGACGGTGTTACCTACCTATTAAAATGGCTATTTTTTTTTTTAACTGTCAATACCAAATGCTGTGTAGGATACACAGTAAGCGGAACTCTCACAGTCGCTGGTAGGAATGCAAATTGGGACAGCCTCCATCCAAAGCAGTTTGACAGTTTCTGCTAAAATTAAACACGCACTTACATTTCATACAGCAATTCCAGGCTCAGGTATTTAAGCAAGAGCAATGAAAACTTATGTTCACATAAAATCTTGTACATAAATGTTTATAGTGACTCTATTCATAATCACACACACACACACAAAAAAAAAAAAAAAAAAACCTGGAAAAAAATGCAACTGTCTTCAACTGGTGAACAGATAAACAAACTGGTCTGGGCATCCAATGCTATTTTCTTACGGAGCTTAGCGACATGATATTAAAGTTCAAACTGACGGGTGGAAAAAGGGAAGGCAACGCAATTTTTAAAAGAAAACGTTCAATTAAAAAATATATATATGTAAAATAAATAAAAAATAAAAAAATAAAAATAAAATAAAAATATATATATATATGGAAATTAATTAATTATTAACTAATTGAAAAGAAAACGTAAAGAGGGGAAAATACACCAGGTAATAAACCGAGTCGTTGCAGAGCCAACCTCATTGAACCAATGTCGTGTTACACGGGAAGGGAAAGTAGACCCAGGCTCATCTAGAAGCAGAAGTAGAAACACCACTTGGAGGAAAAAAAAAAAACAAAAAAATACACCTTGGTGGGAAAAGGTGACCTGCTCCAGCGACGTGCGGGGACAAGGGTCCCTATGCAGGGCTCCACGACATCCACATACAATGTAGAGGGGGCGGTGCACACACTGTGCACGCGTGTGTGTGCACGTACAAGAACGTTCACGTACATACTCGCACCTTCGCTTGCGGGAATTGTGAACCTACAGACGTGAAAACGTAGAAGGCTCAGGGACCGATTTCCTGAACACACAGCACCCCGCGCACACACCGCCCCAAAGGATACAGCGGTACGTGGGATCACGTTAAAACTGTAAGTGTCCGTGTGCCCGAGACACCATTAGCAGATCTGAACGCGTGAGTCAGGGCAGCCCGGGGGGCTCAGCGGTCGAGCGGGTCCGAGTCCTGCATCAGCTCCCTGCATGGAGCCTGCGTCTCCCTCTGCCTGTGCCTCCGCCTCTTTCTCTCTCTCTCTCTGTCTCATGAATAAATAAATAAAATCTTAAAAAAATAAAAATAAAAAAGGGCGAGTCACCTTCTAGGACCGTGTACCCCAACGCGTACAGTCAGCCTCAGGGCGTCAAGAGCGCGGGAAGCGCTTCTGCAAGGCGATAGAGGCCAATCGCTTAATGGTCAAAGTCGTGAGAGATGGAGCCCGAACGGCCCAGAAGCGTAGGACGTGATGCTTCATTTCACTAATACCCAGAAAGATTCGAATCGAAACACCAAGAGGCAATCACGCCCCACCAGAGCACGTCGGCGGGTCGGTGGGGCTGTCGGGAGGCCCCGAGTGGTGCCCCAGACTCGGGGGAGGCAAAAACACCCGAGAGTTGTGGGTGGGAAGGAAGCAGAACCACTAGAAGAGCTCTGGAAACACGGCGGCAACCCCGAGTCACGCCAACGGTGCCCGCGCCGCGGGGCTCAAGGCTGGCCGGGCCGCCCAGGAAGGGGCCCCGGGGTCCAGGCCGCCGCAGGAGGCCCACCCGCCCGCAGGGGACACGGAGGTCGCCGTGCAGCGTCCCGCCCCGTACAAGCCTTCCGTGGAACTGGACGGCCGGGACGTCGTTCCCATAAGGTCGCATAGGGCGATGGTTCTCGGGCGCGGTGCGCGAGGCCACGGCCGGCGTCCCCATCAGGGGCAGGTGCCCACGGCACAGAAGAATGAACAGACGGCGCGCTGACCGGTGGCCTGTCCTCCCTGGTATTTCGCTCCTTTCTCCTTGAACGATTCTACAACGACAAGGAGAAGAGGAAAGAAGAGACCAAACGGAAACCCAGCAAAGTGCTCAGGGCACCGTCTCTTTGGCGCGTGACGGGAGGCCTGCGTTCTTCCCTTGACGCCCTGTCATATTCTCTGAATTATCCCCGGTGAGCACGTGGGACTTTCATAATCTGAACAAAAAGGCAATAAATGCTGCTTTAAAGCAGCCTGGCCAACGCCGTGCCAAGCTGGCGTGGCGTGGAAGTCTGGGTCGTGGGAGGGACGCTGGCGTGTGGACGTCGGGCCCGGCTCCCGGAGCAAGTTCTCCACGTCAGCTTTCTGGGGGGGAACTGATAAGGGCACAACCGCATTTAAATTTCGCTCTCAGGGCCACCCCCTGGGCCTCGGGCGGGTGGGGGCTCCAGGAGTCGCCATCCCTCTGCCCGCCTCCCAGGGGACCGGGCCTGCGACGAGAGATAAAAGGTCACGGTCCCCACAGCCAAGTTATCACTGGGAAAGGTCCACCCGACGCCCTCGGCACACGGCTGTGACCCCTGAGTCCCCCAGCAGGGCCACGAACCTGTGTGCATCATGCAGGCCTCGTGCTCAACGACTTAGAGTCCGTCCCCAGTGGCTTCCGCATTTATTTCTCAGAACGACCTCGGGAAAGCTCCGTCTGGTTTCCACTTCGGAGTCGGGCGGCTGGGGTCGGAGAAGTTACCTCGAAGGGGCGGCCCGGCCAACTCGCAAGGTGGAGTCAACACCCGGGACCCTCACGGTGGAAGACAAGGCACTAGTGAAAGGCCAAGGAGGTGAAGGGTTTGGGATTGGGGCGGGGCCGTCCCCAGGACCCCGAGCCCGCGTCAGGAGAGCAGCCCCAAGTGGAGGGGCCGGGAGGGCCTATTTGGAGATGCGAGTCTGAGCCTTCCCGGCCCGATGCCAGGCCTGCCACCCTCCAGGGGCCCCGTACGGAGGGGCCCACCCTCCGCCCACCCCCCGCCCACCCCCGTCCCCCGCGCATAACTGTCAGGACCCTGACGCTACCGTAGGAGACAGCCCGGCGGCTTGGGAAGAGCTCGAGCCCTGGGAATGAGGGGACACTCCTGCGCTGTCCCATCAGTCTCTCCCATTGCTCTCAACTCCGCTCTCTGCGCGGGATCTGTTGCAGCCAAGCTCCAAACTAGTCATTTTTAACCTGAATCAGGAAAAACCCACAGTCCTTAGCGGCCAGCGTGGGCCCTCGGAGGCCTAGGCAGGCGGCAGCCCACGGGGCGGCGATTCCCCAAGGCCGGAGCTGGCTCGGGGAGGCCCGCAGGCGTCTGCACGGCGGCCTCCTAGCCGAGCCCCGGAGGGACGGGAGGACCCGGCCAGGCTCCGGCTCCTCTCCTGGACCCCGACCCGCCGACAGCGTCCACCCTGGGGGACGCCACCAGCTCCCCGCTCTCAGCGGACGCCGCTCCCCCCCGGCCGTCAGGGCTTCCTGACCCGGGCCCAGCTTCGCCCCCAGCTCTCAGTCCCGCGGGGGCAGGATGACCATGAGCGTGGCCCCCGGGTGACAGGGTGACGGGGGCAGCAGCCTGGAGAGCACATCCTGCCCTAAAGGGATCGCGTGCTCCCGGCAGCCGAGCAGCGGGGCCCCACGACACACAGCGGCTCTTCCCGGCAGCGGCCGAGGACAGAAGCGACCCGGGGCAGGGCCGCGGAGGCAAGGGTTCCGCTATTCCAGGGAAAACTGGAGCTCCCGGTCTTTGCACGAAAGCGCTCACGTTTTTAACAAACAGCAGAGGCTGCGTATCCCCCTGAACCCAGCGAAGCACGCGCACGGCTTGGCTTTGGGCCCAGGCTGCCGTCTGGCCCGCGGGCTGGCCGGTGTCACGCAGCCGTCGCGCCCGCGTCACGGTAACAGAAGGCAGCGGCCTCACCGCAGCGGACAGACGCCTACGCCCACGGGCCCAGGCAGCTGGGGGCAGCGTCGCTCGCGCCTCTGCAGCCCTTCTGGGCCGTGGGGAGCTCCCGGCGGGTGGGTCCACGCAGGCGGACACCCGGCGGCCGTAATCCCTCCTCTCTGCGCCGGAGCTTCCTTCCAGGGCTAGAGGACGAGGTCTCCCCGCGTGGGAGCCGGGCCACAGGGGCGGGGGCTCCCAGAGGCGGCCCTGCCCCGCGGGTGGGAGCCAGTGCATGAAGCTCGGGGACGGGCGCTCTGGGAGCCGCCGCTCGGCCCGGCAGTAGCCCGCCCGCTCCCTGTGCACCTGCCGCCTCTGCCCCCGCCTGCCCCCTCCCGGGTCTCCCCTCAAACAGGTCTCTGAGCCACGTTCTCCAGGCGGCCGCTGCCCGCGGAGGAGCCTGAATTAAGACGGGACCTGCAGCCGAGGACACGGAGCTCAGAGAGGTCACGGAGCTCGCCCGGGGCCCCTCAGCTCGGCAAGGACCCAAGTGCACAAAGGCCGGCTGTCGCGTCCTGCTCTTGGCCCCTGCCCGCCACCTGCTTGCAGAACAAGGGCCTGGCCGGCGTCCTCCCTGAATCTGGACCCACAGTGCGCCCAGGGGAAAGCCCCCGCACAGCCCGCCCACCACGGAGCAGGGGTGTCTACTCGGAACCGGGCAACGCTGGTCCGGGGCCCACCCCAGAGGGGCTCAGGACACTGCCCCCGATGCCCCGGAAGCCCACTCACCCTGCGCCTCCTCAGGAAGTGAGAGCTGAAGGGACGTGAGCACCCCTGGGGGCCACAAAGGGCCCCGGCGCCCGGCACGGCAGCCCCGCTCGGTGCGGGCAGGAAGGCAGGGCCTGTGGGGGAGCCGCCTGCCGAGGCCCCACGGGGCCCGCGATGAACAGAAGGTGCGTCGTGGGCGGACGGGGCCTCCCAGCAGCAGCGCCCTCTCCCAGGAGGAAGGGAGGAGCCAGGCAGGAGCTGCCCCTAGACTCAGGGAGCCCAGAGGGTCCCAGTGGGAGGCGTGGATTTGGGGCCGGCAGGCTCATCGCCCTGGCGGGGCTTGGTCACAGCCTCCTTGTCACCTGCCTACCCGGGGACACGGGCCGGGCCGCCACCTGGCTTGGGGTCAGCTATGTCACCCTGCAGGGGGGCCTGGGCCCGCGGCCTGCTTCCCGCCTCTGCTTCCTACGTGACAACTGCCACCACGGCATCTTGACGCTCCCCCTTGCTCCCCACTTGTGTTGATCACAGCAGCCCGGGGCCCAGGTGGTGCCCGCGACCCCGATTTGGGGTTGAGGAAACCCAGATGTCGATGGCCTAGCAACTGGCCCAGAGTCACATGGGCCCATCGACTCCAGAGGCTGCATAGACTCGCCGTGCGGCACTTCCTCGACTCCCTTTATTTTTAAAAAACATCGTATTAGAAGGAGCCTCGAAGCCAACGTTTCCAGAATCTTTACTCGGCTGGATGAGGATGAAGGAAAACCCTAAAAGATCCGTCCATGCAAGAACCTGCGCGCGCGACAGCAGCCGCTCTGAGCTGGAGCGGAGCCCCCGGGGGGCAGGAGAGGGCTGGTCCACCTGCCGGGGCGCAGCACCCATGGCCGAGTGCTCAGGGCAGCCGTGCTCTCCGGGCGCCGCCGCGGGCACCCAAGGCTCCTGACGGCCCAGGCCCCGCCCTAAGCACCCCGAGCACCCCGAGGCCTCCCACCCCCACGTCACCCAGACCCACAGACAACCCAGGCCAGACGCTGTGGGTGCTGGAGATCATGGGGCTCCTCGGGTCAGGGTGCCACCAGGCCTCCCCCAGCGCGGCCTTCCCGGCTTCGACGCTGCGCTGTGGTCACCTGGACGGCGACACCGGATGGGTCCCAGCACCGCCACGAGCCCCCAGTCAGCAGGGACGGCCCCCCAAGTCCGCGGGAACCCAGCGCGGCGGCGTCCCCACCTCCCCGTGACACCCAGCTGCCAGGAGGGGGTGCGGAGCCCCAGGGAAGCCTTGGTGCCCCCTCCCCAGATGGCTCCAGGTCAGAGCAGCCCCAGGGCCCCCTCCCGGGCCTCCGGTTTGCAGAGCATCAGATCCTCCAATAAACGGGAAAAATGCAGATTTATTTCCAGGCAGGAAGGAGCCTGCAGGTGCTGCCGAGCCTCCCGGGGGAGAGCGGGGACTGACCTCCTGTCAGGAAGGCCCGGAACAAGGACCACGATAAACCGTGGGCCAGAGTGACCCACAGAGGCACACAGACAGAGCCTGGCATCAGGGCAGATTTGTGGGAACGGCTTGAAAACCAGGAAAAAGACAAAGTGCATGTTAAAAATGTACTAGGATAGGGATCCCTGGGTGGTGCAGCGGTTTGGTGCCTGCCTTTGGCCCAGGGCGCGATCCTGGAGACCCGGGATCGAATCCCACGTCGGGCTCCCGGTGCATGGAGCCTGCTTCTCCCTCTGCCTGTGTCTCTGCCTCTCTCTCTCTCTCTCTCTCTCTCTCTCTGTGTGACTATCATAAATAAATAAAAATAAAAAATAAATAAAATAAAAATGTACTAGGATAATTCCCTGCAGCCCATCTTCCCCACTGAGCCCTAGGAACAGGCCTTCCGGCCTCAGGGAACCTGCAGAGAGCCAGTCCCCCACCCCACCCCGCCCACCCCCGGGAGGAGGAGGCCTTCGCGGAGAGCGCCCGGGAGCCGGGAGGCCGAGGCCGGGATGGTCGCCGCGCAGGGGTGCAGGCAGCCTCTCTGCCCACGGCCTCTCAGCGGCGCCCAGACCTTCCCCAAGGTCTATCCTCAGCCGCCAGGGCACCGACCCCGAGGAAGCAGGACAAGTGTCCAGCCCCACTTTGCAGATTCTAACAAGGAAGGAGGATGGACAGGCCCGTAGTCCCAGCCAGTCCAGCGGCTCCCAGGACCCGGAGGACCACCCAGGCCCCCAGTCAGCCCGGGACAGAACACGTTAGCACGAAGCAAAATGAACAAAAATGAAGAAAACCTGACTACACATGAATAAGTTCCATTTCCCATAGGAAATACACGCACTCTTCCGGGGCCCGTGATAGGCTCCCAAAAATAAATACCTTTGACCGCAGGAACCTCTAATTTCCAAAATGCTGTAGATTTATCCAGGCCACAATCTTCTCATCACGACACAACACGCCCAGAAGTGAATAATAAAAACGTAAACCTAATCCCTTGGAGCTTTCCAAACTTTGAATTTAAAGCTGTCCCACGAAATCCTCGGGTCAAACAGAGAGTTTCGTGCTATTTAGAAAAGAACAAAAGTGGAGCGTTCACATCCCCGTATCAAAGCTTAGGGGGTTCATCCAAAAGTACGCACAGAGGAAAATTAATAGCCTTGGTGGATTTCATCGCCGAACGAGAAATAAAAGCAGCAAACTGGACTTTCAACTAAACACGTTAGAAAAAAAGAAAAAAAAGGCAAAAAAAAATAAACACGTTAGAAAAAAGCAGGTCACGTGCAGCGTGACAATGTCGGAGGAAGGAACCGCCTCCGTCTTAGCCGAAGGAGGGGCGTCCGGGTTCCCACTGTTTGCACAAGGGCTGTTTGCACAAAATAACGCGATATAGATGCTTTCGTAGACCATTTTAATGTCAGAATCTGTCGGAATAAACATCGTGGGATGCGGCCTTAGATGAAAACTGTCTTCTCCGTAAACCGGGAAACGGGCGGAGCACTGGAGCGCCAGGGCCAGCCCGGAGCCGGGGAATGGACACCGGCGACCCGTGTTCAGAAAGACACCAGTAATCAGTAACGATTGGATATTAAAATTGTATTTTTTCCCCAAATGCCCGTGAATGGAAAAGGCCATGATGAGGGTAGAAATTCTTCTTTTTTTTTTTTTTTTTTTGAGATTTACTTATTTATTCATGAGAGACACACAGAGAGGGGCAGAGACACAGGCAGAGGGAGAAGCAGGCTCCGTGCAGGGAGCCCGACGCGGGACTCGATCTCGGGACCCCGGGGTCACGCCCTGAGCCGAAGGCGGACGCGCCACCGCTGAGCCCCCCGGGCATCTCAAGCGCAGAAATTCTGAGTCAGGTCGTACGGAAAGCGCAAAAGGAGGGGCTTTGAGAAAACACGACGTGCGGCACGCGCACCTCACCCTCCCGCTAGCCACGGCCTCGCGAGCGGTTCAGGCTGACGTCCTTACACCTGTGGCCACGGGCACGAGTGATTGAAGAAGGAGCCGCTCCTCTTGGAGCTTCAGCGCATGTGGTGGTGGCGTCTCCCAGCGACGTACAGACCCCAGGGGAGCAGACGCCGGAAATCAGGGCTCCCAGGACCCAGCCTACTATTACCTTGAACCCGTAAAGCGAGTCAAAAAACAAACCCTATAGAACTTTTGGCCCAACTGGAAAAATTCCACCTCTGTCCACGAACAAGGCCCGAAAAATAAGACACGAGAGATGAGGAAGGAGGGCAAGTGGGGTGGGAGGAGGGAAGGAAAGACACGACGTAGCTCGTCCACTATTCCAGTCCTAGACCCCTCCGTCCCCACCTGCAGACCTTCCCAGGTCACTCCAGGCTCCCACGATCTGCCCCGGGCCCACGGCGACGGTTACCTGCATGCCCCATACATTTCCCTTCGTGATCATAACTCACTCAATCACATATATAATCAATATATATCAATCACAACATTATATAATCAATCACAACATTCACCTGAAACTACCTTGAAACACGCATACGAGCAACTCGGAGCCGAGCAAAGTTACTGGGAGGACAGAAACTTCTGGAAGCCGCTTGGGGATCCACGTCGGGCCGTCCCCGAGGGGTGGCTTCTGGGGACTGGGCCCTTCGCTCCCCTTCCTAGGAGAGCAAGACGGCGCGTGGATTCTGGGGTGGACGCAGCTGTGGGTGCCCGGGCGTGTGGGACACTCCTGCCGCCCCACGAGCCCCCATTTCACTGCGGATTCTTTCTCCGAAAGCTCCTGGAAGGGCCTGTGGGCCGTGATTAGAGGAGGGCCCTGCAGGATCACACTCACGGATGTAAGGACGTAATCGTTTAGCTAAACTGC
Organism: Vulpes vulpes; assembly: GCF_048418805.1. NCBI lineage: Eukaryota > Metazoa > Chordata > Mammalia > Carnivora > Canidae > Vulpes > Vulpes vulpes. The sequence goes on from NC_132780.1 coordinate 789,107, forward strand.
GCCACGAGCGGGAGCGGTTTCCCGAGGACTGCGGGGGGCGGCGGGGGTGCACGCGCCTCGGGGGAGCCGGGGCTGCTGGGAGCCCTCCGGGTGCTGCTGGAGCCCAGACGGTGGAGGCTGAGCCGAAGGCCCTGCCCCTTCAGTGGGCGCAGGCTGGGCTGCCTGCCGACGAGCAGAGGCCAACGACGGTCCCCGGCGTTCTCCTCCGGCTCCCACTAAACGCACCAGGAAAGACTCGGTGGTTTGGGTTCATCGGCGGCTTTTTGTTTGGGTCACACGCAGCTGAAGGTAGGGCATCCAGCGGCGGCGGACAGCGCACGGCATCCGTTGTCCTCCTCTCCTTCGTGAAGCCTGGGGAGCCCCAGCCTCGGGGACGAAAAGTCTCTTTCCTTGGTCCGAGTGTCCTAAATTTTGGTCCAGAAATTTTTTTAAAAAATTTAAAAAAAAAAAAAAAACCCCGTAGCTGCACAAATAGAGCACAGCTTTTGAAAGCCAGGAGGATAAATCGCATTAATTTGGACACCATTAGTCCGGAGTGTGTGCTAATCCCGTGGGCCTAGGAGGAAGCTTAGCTTTGAAGAAAGGGTTTGCTTTCTAAGCAGAGAGGGAGGCCACCGAGCCGCAGGAAGCGCAACCTACTTAAAAGCAAAAGTTATTCTTAAAGGAAAAGGTTCACGGTAAGCTCCACCCGCCGCCCTCACCGTGGCCGTCCACCGTCCACCTGCGCAGGACCTCGGGGCCGCAAGTGCCCCTGGACAGCCACTGGCCGCGGAGGCTCCTTGGGGAATCTGAGGCCCCGAGAGGGGACGAACCAGCCCAAAGTCCCGCATCCAGCAAGTCCACCCACTGGTTAGAGGGTTCTCACCTCCACTCGGTCTCCTTTGGCGACACTTTGCACACGGAGAGTGGGCCCCGGGAGTCCCCATCCGTGTGACACAGATGAAGGCGGAAGCCGTCCCTTCCCCGAGGTCTAGATGGGACGGAGCCAGATCCAGCTCTGCTCTCCGTGGAGAGCCCTCCCCTAGGTCTCTGCAAAGCCCCGAGGCCACCCCCGCCCCGGGGTGGGGGATCCCGCTCCCCTGTGTCGTCTCCATTCTTAGCGCATTGGCTCCAGGGGGACAGCGGCCCACCCTCAACGGGCACCTCCCGAGGCCGCGCCGTGGGCTTGCTGAAGGCTCGGGGTGAGGTTAGGCTCCCAGCAGCACGGGAGGGGCCGACTTGCGGACCCCTGACGTCCCAGGGCACACAGGAAATTCTCCTCAAGGTGAAGAGCTTCATATTTGCATCCAAAGGGCACCAGTGTCTTTAGGAACAAATTATTTGAAATGAGGGACACCCGGGGGGGCTCAGCGGCTGAGCATCTGCCTTCGGCCCAGGTCGTGACCCCGGGGTCCTGAGATCGAGTCCCACGTTGGGCTCCCAGCATGGAGCCTGCTTCTCCCTCTGCCTGGGTCTCTGCCTCTCTCTCTCTCTGTCTCTCATGAATGAATAAATACGTTTTTTTTTAATTTTATTTATTTGAAGTGATAGCTGTCAAGAAACACCATGGTTAACGAAGAAAATAATTCATCTCGCATCCACAGAGGAAAAAGAAACGGACTTTCCGGGCAGGGGAGAGAGGTGCGTGAAGTCACGCCCGGTTTTGTCATTTCCTGGATAGTTTTCAAAGCAGTGGGTGAAAGAGAAAAGTCCACACACCTGCGGGGAAAGTGTGCACCTAAAATGTTAGGGCCGTGCCATTGGGCATCGGAGTGAAAAGACTCCGGGAAAACGTGGTCGGGGAACACGAAGGAACCCAGGGAACACCGCCTCTTCTTTAGGGCCCAACTGACCGTGGAACCGAGGCGAAGAGTAACAAAAGGAAAAGGGAGCTGGCGCCATGAGCGCCTTGGGGGGAAATGGCGAGGTCGAGGTCGGGGCGTGGGGTCCTCAGTCCTTACTTTCTAAGTAAGCAAAGCCTGCGGGGAGGCAGCCTGGAGGGCAAAACCTGCATGACTCCGGCTGCCCTCGGGATCTAAAACCCGGAAGCCGGGCAATCTGCCGCATGAAGGCCGCAGGCAACACACAACCATGATCCTCGGAAAGACAAAACAGCTATTTTGCAATAAAACCAAACATTAAAATACCAAAAAAACAAAAAAACAAAACAAAAAACAAAAAACAAAAAACAAAAAAACAAAAAAAAAAACGCCTTCGAAATAAAAAAAAAAAAAAGAATGACAATCGTTGAATATGGTAAAGTGGAAAAAAATAAAAATAAATAAAAATAAATTAAATAAATTAAAAAATTAAAAATTAAAAATAAATTAATTAATTAATTAAAAAAATAAAAAATAAAAAATAAAAAATAAAAATAAATAAATAAATAAAATAATAAAAAAATAAAAATAAAAAAATAAAAATAAAAATAATTAAAAAAAATAAAGTGGGGAAAAAAAAAAAAGCCGGGAGAAGAGCATCCAAACATTACCATCGTGGGCAAGGTAGAGGAACGATGTAGCGGGCGGACAGACAAGTGTCCTGAAGAAAGAAGCAAACCCCACTAACCGCATCGGTCGGAGCCAGTTGAGACCCTCGAGAGTCGAGACATCCTTAAAACGACTCTCCACGCATGTTGTTTTTCATAATCTTTTATTTTTTTTTTTTTTGGATCCTCGGGACGCGTTTCCGAGGGACACTTCCCTGTCCCCTCCCTGCTGCTGCTGTTAAATCCAAAAGCACAATTTGACGATTTTATTCGTGAATAGCCGTGTGGAATAAGCCCAGGCTTGTCAAACCGCTTCTATTTATGGGCCCGTCTGTGTCCCTAGAGATTTGTCTGGAACAACCGACACCTTTCGTTTTTGCTTTTTTTTCTTTTTTCTTTTTCCCTTTGCTGCTTCTGTCGTTTGCTTGAATTGCTCATGAGAACACGTCTTTCATGAAATCAATAAATTCGGTATCCTTAAAGGGAAGAAAGAGAAAAAAAAAAGGGGAGGGAGAGGGGCAGGGAGGGAGGAAGCGTTCAGACACAAACACATGACTCCGGTTGGTAGATGTCCCTCATGCCTGAGACCTTGGCCACAAGCCCTGGGGGTGGCAGCGGCTCTCGTTGCCCGGGCTTCTCAGCTGGTTCAGGCCACAACCTATGGACGCCAGGAGCATCCCACGGGGGACTGACCTCAAAGAGAAGCTGACCGACACGTGGAAATAGAGGGGTTGGAGCCCTGGATCAAGCCGTGCCTGAAGCCTATCCTTTTAGTTACTGAGTCAGAGTTGCCCTGTGGGTCCACGCGTAGAGCGGCCTTCCATCACCTGCACCTGCAAGCAGCCTCCAAAGGCCCTTTAGCTGGAATTCGGGATTCCCCGTGTCCTACAGATGTTTCCCTGCGAGGCTCAGTCCCATCGCACATCCTATTCCCAGCACTCGTCGTCGCCCAGTAAAGGGGTTGGCACATGGCGGAAAGCCCCCGACTGCACGCTCAGGCCCAAGGCTGCTGCCGCTGAGGGCACTGGGTCATGTGTCTCATGAATAAATAAATAAAATCCTTTTTTAAAAAATTAAATAAATCAGACGTCCAGGCCCCGGGGATATAGGGAGGAAAGGGATCACGCAGCCCAGCTCAGCCACGCGGCACCCGTGGCCCAGGCAGGGGAAGTGGCTCGCACCGGGTCACAGAGCCTTCCCGCGGCTCCGGCCCGGGCGCCACTGCGTAGACGCGGGTCAGGCGTCGCCTCTTGTGCTGAAGCTACTGAAACACCAGGTGTCAAAACATCAGGCGCAAGGAGAGGCAGGAAGGTCACACGGGGACACGGGGACACGGGGACACTGCGGCGTCCTCCGAGTCCTCCCACCGCGGGACAAGCGGTGCCTTCTTCACAACGGCCGCAGCTGTCGCTGGTCGTCCAGCGTGTGGCGGGGCCGCCGATCAAGCTGTCTCGGACGTTTTCAGGTGCTCCACGTTGGTCCTCGTGACCTGGGCGGGCAGAGGAGCAGGGGCCGACCCAGGCCGGCCGACTCCGGGAGACACTGGAGGTTCGGGACCGCGGAGGGCCACTGCCAGCCGACTGCGGGGGCAAGGGCGGAGGTGCCCTCGCGGTGGAGAGCAGTGAGGGCGGCGGCACCCCGGGATGCGACGGGCTGCGTGGAGCGCTCTTCCCTTTCAAGCCTGCAACCACGCGAGTGACTCGCGGCAGCGCGGCCCGGGCGGGATGGTGGGAGGGACGTCCTCCCTGAGCCGCGTGGACCCGGGGACAAGCCAAGGCGCCGTAGCCTGCAGGGGCCCCAGCCAGGTGGGGACGGAGAGGGCGGCCACCAGGAGCACGGAGACCGCAGCCTCTGAGAGGCGGGCAGGTGGCTGATGCGGGCTCGGGGGGCTCGGGGACCTTGGGCGGCAGGCAGGATGGGGGGACCTGGGGGCCTTGGGGACCTGGGGCAGCGGGCAGGCTGACGGGACCTCGGGGACCTGGGGCGGCGGGCAGGCTGCGGGGGGGCTCGGGACCTGGAGCGGCAGGTGTGCTGTGGGGGTTCAGGGACCTTGGGCGGCGGGTGTGCTGGGGGGACCTGGAGGCCTCGGGGACCTGGGGCAGCAGGTGTGCTGGGGAGAGGCTCCCCGGGCCCCTCCTCCCTCCCCCCTCCCCATAGACACCCCAGCACCAGGGGCTCCCCACGTCCCTGCGGCAGTACAGCTGTGCCCACGGGTTGGCCATGCAGGGAGCCTCCAGGGCCCGCAGTGGGGCATCCGGGTGCCCTCGCCCTCACCGAGGCCCCCTGAGCCCTGCCAGCAGCCCCCCTGCTACGGCCTCTGCAGGCCACGGGAGCACAGCCTGCCCCCCGCCCAAGGCCCTGATACCGGCCCCACGGCAGCAGGTGTGTGCGCGGGAGACACGGGGGCGGGGGGCACCCGGGCCAGCCCTCGGGTCGCCCTCATCACCATCGCCCGTGGGCCCGTCCCCACGGCCCTGTGCTCCCAGCCCCCCGGACCTCCCCCGGTGGCCAGCCCAGGCCCACACCAGCCCACCCGTCCCACCTCCTCCCTCCGCCCCCACACCAGGGGCTGACAGCCGCCCCAAGGGCCCAGACACAGCGGACCCCACCAGGGCCTGGTCCCAGGGGCCCAGCCCCGGCCTCCCTCCGAATGACCAAGGGGCCCCGAGGGCTGCAGGGTGCCCCGCGCTGGGCTTCCACCAGCCCGGTTAAGTGGAGTCACACCGTTGTCCCGTCTGCGGCGTGACTAACTGCACAGTGTTCAGACACATCACAGCAAAATATAAAGGGACTTTTTTGTTGTTGTTTTTTTTTTAAAGAAAAGCCATGTTCCTCACTAGTCTTTTTTAACGAGCTAAGCCGTGTTAGTCTTGAAATCGCAGCGGAGAGAGGCGGCACATGCGCTCACAGGAACGAGCACCTTAATTTTCAACAACTGTGATCGTGGATCACGCCGCTGAGGGCTTCCTCGGTGGTTTACGTCCGTTTGCCTAAAAGCCAACCCCCAGGCTCGTATGGTGAAGAGGAAAAGGGCGACCCAGGCCGCGCCGGGCGAGCCTCGGGCCTCCTGCCCCGGACCCGAGGTCGGAACCTCGGGCGCTCTGGGCCCCCACGCGGAGGAACCATGGTCTGGGGACGTGCAGGACTCGAACCTGGCCCTGGGAGCCGAGCAGAGGCCGGGGACTCCCCGCAGCCACGTGGCGGCGGCTCTGACGCGAGACATTGCGAGGACAGCAGCGACCGGCGGGCCGCGGGCTCCCTTAAAAACAAGCCCCGCTGTTCCCCAACCGCCTATTAATCGCTAGAAAAGGCATCCGGGTCCCTTCTGAAACCAAGCAGGCTTCCCTCCGCTCCCCCGGGCCCGAGGACATCCACCCTACCAGGCCGCGACGCATGGGGCCAAGCTCGGGCCGAGCCACCCGAAGGTCCGTGGCCCCACCCGCTGCCACGCTCGGGCGCTCGGAGTCCACTCCGGGAGCCCCCCACCTGGCCACTCACAGCCCTACAGCCCCCCCGGACTCCAGACCCCGCTCCTCCCCGACGGCCGGCCCAGCAGCCTGACTCCCAGTGCAGCTCCCCTGGGACGCCCCCGGGGCCTCGTCCCGCCCAGGCCACCGAGGACCCACCCCCACCACAGACGGGCTCTGCTCTCCCGTGCCCCACCCCTTGGCCTTCGCTGGATGACGGGGGAGCCTGTTGCCGAGACTCACCTGTCACGTTGGTCCCTGCACAGCAGGGGCTCCCGGTGAACCCAACGCCCAGAAAGGGAGCCTGGTGCCTCGGGGCGGCGCACCCTGGTTCCCGGGGGGGCCCTGTGCTCCCCTCCACGCCCCACCCCGCCGCCCGGGGCCCTGCCCACCGCCTGGCTGCCCAGCCCGCTTCCTCCGGCTCCTGGGACGGAGCTTGTCCCCATCTCGTCCTTCGATGGCAGGTCCTCCGCGCAGCCTTCCCCGGCCCGCCAGGCCCGGGCGTCACCCCTGTCGTCAGACGCTCTGCGCAGCGCTCGGCTGGGGACGCTCTGGTCTCTCCCTTCATGGGCGCACGTCGGTACCAGCTCCCCTCATGGAATTAAGCCCGCGAGTAAGCGCGGGTGGGGACTCGGTACGGGGCTGTCGTCGGAACAAACAGAAGCGGCAGCCGGAGCAGAGCGCGGGCAGCTGGGCAGCCTGTTGGTTCGGAGCCCGGGCTGCCGAGGGACAAAGACCTGGGGCCTCGGGCACGTTACCTGAGCCCCGAGCCTCGGGCCTCTCCGGCTGCACCGCGGGGACACGACCAGCGCCCGCTGCCCTCGGAGGGGGTGAGGCGGTGCTTGCGGAGCGCGGGTGCAGGAGCAGCTGGGGCCACCGAGGGCCCTGCCCGCACAGGGGCTCACAGCAGGCCAGTGGCGGGGCCTGGGGGCATCCACGGTGCGGCCCCTGGGCCAGGAGCAAGTGTCCCCGGGATGGCCAGGCAGGGAAGCCGCCCCGACCCCGCAGTCTCCCGCCGCTCTCCTCCTTTCTGCCCCGCGGAGCAGCTCCCAGCCCGGGGGCGCCTTGAGCTCAGAGGAGGGGCCCAAGGGGGCGACCCCGGGGCCGCTTTCATCTGCCGCCCGCCCCAGCGAGGAGGAGCAGGCCCTCAGCTGCCCCGCAGGGGCCCCAGGAGGGGCTGCGGGAGAACACAGACGCCCCCAGCCACGGGCTCCCCTCTCCCCGTGCCTCCAGCCCTGGCCGTGCCCCCCGCGGCTCCTGGGCCGGGGCCAAGGCGCTTCCGCTGGCCCCTGGCTCCCCGGGACACAGCCGGAATTGTGCAGCCGCGGCGGCGCTCAGCCACAGCTGAGGGGACAAGGCCCAGCTGTTCCTGCAGACAAGCGGGCAGCTTTCTTCCCACATGAAAAGGGGACCTGTGTCCCCGGGGGAGGGGAGGAGGAGGAGGAAGACAGGGGCCAGGGGATGCCTGGGCAGGGCGCACAACGCCCCTGCCCGGGGTCCCCTCCGTGGCCAGGGTCCCCTCCGTGCCGGGGGCGGGAGCGGGCCAGGTGGGCGACGGGGAGGGCGGCTCGGGCTCCTGCAGGCACTTGCGAGGCGCGGCCGGCTCTGCGCCGAGCCCTGCAGGCCCTTCCCCGTCCCCCTCTGCCGCTGTTCTCCGCGCGAAGGGGACCTGCAGCACTTTCCCTGGATCCCCGCACGGTTCCCAGAATCCCAGAAGGCTGAGCTCCTGGCGCCAAGAGGACGCAGGAGGGTCCGCGTGGCGCTGCTGCAGGACCCTCGCAGGTGGACCAGTAGGCCCGGGGGCACAGGGCACGGGGCAACCACTCCCACGGGGGGGCGGTGAGCACGTCGCAGAATGGGGGCCTCCACAGTCCCCCTCCGAGAACACGGCAGGCCCCCGTTTACGCCTCCACGTCCCGGGGCTCATCACTCACCGTTCGCCTCGTTCCTGAGAAATAAGAAATCCGTCTCGACGCCGGTGCCCCCCACGCACACGCCCGCTCCCCGGGCAGCCCCGGGCAGGCCTGTCCCCCGGCTTCCCTGCAGGTTCCAGGCCTGGCTGAGGACGGAGGACGGTCTGCCCCACCTGCCTGCGTACCAGGCCTTTCAGGGGTTGGCGGCAGAGCACGGGGGCCGGGGGGGGCGTCCCCCGACCCAGGAGGGCGCAGCTGCTGCTACGGGAGAGGGTCAGGCAGTGGGCCCCGGGGCTGGAGGCGGGGAGCGCCCTGAGGGGCACATCGAGGAGGGAGCCACGGCTGCTGAGCGAGGAGCAGGGAGGGACCAGGCCGCCCCCAACAGCAGGCTGGGACCTGCAGCGTCCAAACAGACCAGGAGGGGACCGTGGGCGGAAGCGAGGGGCAGGGGTGCTCCAGCGTCCAGGCCGACCCAGGGCGTGACGGACGTCACAAGATCGTCTTTCTGTGCATCAGCTCAGGCTTCTCCCCAGAGGGTCTGGGGCGGCCCTGCCATGCAGACACCTTCCTGGTGACCCTGGCCGGGCCCCTCACTGTGACACAACGTCACGTCCAGCCCGGGGCCCTGCGCGTCCCTGGGCCTCCCACCACGGCCGGGCGCCGTGCACTCCCAGTGGCCAGGACTGGGTCACTCCGAGATCTCAGGCGCTGGGCAGTGGGATTGGCCTGCAGACCCCGTAAGAGGAGGACATGGGGGGGGGGGCGTTACCTTAAATCAGCTCTTCCCTATGAAGGTCCCCTCGGGGGGGCGGGGGGCTGCGGTGTGAGGAGGGGAGAGAAGGAGGCCGACGTGCATGAGCGCCTGGAGAGAAGCCGAGACAACAGGCGCCCGGATCCATTCATCGAGCCCCTGGATCGAGCCCTGCCTGACCTCCACACGACTCCCGAGCGTCCGTAGACGTCTTTCTTGTCTGCGCCAGGCCCCGTGAATTCATTCTCTGTCACTTGCCACCAACGCGAGGATGCATCTAAATGCCTGCCCTGCCACCAACATGCTGAGCTCCAAACCATCAGAAGTCGCATCTTCTCCGTCTCTGGGGGCCCGACACCCAGCACGGGGTCCGGCGTCGGGGGGAGAGGCGTACGGAGGGCTTGGCCAATGAAGGAAAGACTATCACGGGCGACGGGACAGCGAGGCGACTCTTCCCGCCGCCCCCGCGAGCCCCCGGTGCCCGGGGAGCACACTGGAGGCACCTGCGTGTGCGGCACCTTCCCCACCGCCCACGACATCCCCGACTCGGGTGGCTCAGGGGGTGCAGGGCGGGGGGTCCCCATCCTCCTAGAACAACAAGGGCTGACGGAGGAAACTGTCCTCGGGGAGCGGCCTCCTTGCCTGTTGACCACCACGTTCGTGACCCGGGGGAGCCGCCTTTCAGACACGTGGTGCCCACGCCCCCCTTCCCCCGGGGCCTGTCCCGGGTCCCCCTGCAGGGCCGCGGGCACACCCAGGCGCCCCCGACACGGGGCTGCGGCAACACCAGGCCGGCGCAGGCCTCCGACCTGTTTTAAGAGCGAGATGGAAACCGTTAGCTCCCGCTCTAATTTAACAAGCCCAATTTTATAAATAAGAGTGAATTTTCCCAGGCTATTATATCTAATTATGCATTTACATCAATTCACATTATGCGGTTGATGAAATGTTAATACCAAAGGCAATTTTCTGCTGACGGGTGGCATGGAGAAGAGCTTTCTTCACATTACAAGTCAATATTTTTGGAAATAATTACCCAGTTGCTCACTAGAGTCTGCACTGAGTCACCCAGTAGCTGCGTCTACACAGCCCCCCCCCCCACTTGAGCTGCTACGAGGGGAAATCCCCGGATCGGAGAGGAAGCCGGGAGAGCCCAGGGGCGCCCGGGTGGGGGGTCCTGGGGGGCTGGCCCGGCTCCACCGCGCGCCCGTCCCACTGTCGTGCCGCAGGGCTCAGACTGTACCTGCAGGACGGGAGCGACCCCGGAGCCGCGTCCAGGGCGTCGGGCACTGGTGCCGTCAGCCCGTTGGCTCCAGGAGAGTCTACGGCAGGTTACTCTCAGCTGGGCGCTCAGCGGACGCACGGGACACGGCAGTGACGGCTACACGGGGGCCCTGACCGGCCTGGCCGGGCACCCCGGCCCCGACGGTCGCCGCGTCTCAGGACGGGCGGAGGCCCCGTAAGGGCCAGCCCCCAGCACAGAGCGCCAGCAACTCTTCCAGGGGACACCGTGGCGTCACCCAGGTGGCCGGGCAGGACGGGGTGGCAGCCGAGGTGAAGGGAACAAACGACCTGAGAACCAGCCCGAGGGTCGGATCACAAGTGCCCCGTCCGTGGGCGCGAAGGGGGCGGAAGGCGCTGGGATCTGTCCGGGTGGGCTACCGGGAGGGCAGGCCGGTCACTAGGCGGACGTGACCGCCAGGTTCGCAGGCCCGGCTGGCAGGTTCCTGTGCACCATCCCCGCGGACGCCACACACCCCGAGGACCCCCGTCTGGAGCCGGGGGGAGAGCCCAGGCCCCAGGGTCGAAGACGGCAGCGCCCGGCAGCTGCACAGAGGCATCCAGCCCGCGGGGAGCGGGGGGGGCGGGGCAGGAAGGGGCAAGAGCGCGCCCACGCGAGCCGGGTGCACCGAGGGTCAAGGGGTCCCTCCGGCTTGAGAACATCGGCACCCGAGGGACCTTTCCAGGGCCGCTGCGGTGAAGGAACGGGGCGCTGGCCGGGCTGAGGGGCCGCGGACAACGCAGATGGGGCCAGACCTGCCTCGGGGGGCGCAGGGAGGCAGGTGGGGGCCGCCGCCTGCGCAGGAAGAACCGGGACAGGCCCTCACCCTGCAGCCAGGGCGAGAGGACCGGGCAGGCGCTGCAGGACCCGTGGGCCGGCTCCTCCTCCCGCGTGTGACCGGCCTCCCCATCCGCAGGTGCCACACGTCACAGGAGCGCTGAGGCTCACGGGTCCCCGAAGGCCCCGTCTCCGGCCGGGTCGCCCAGGCTTCCAGCGGAGGCCTGCAGGGGAGAGGGCGAGGGCTCCGTGGGGCTCCGGCTGGGGGCAGGGGTGCAGCTGGGGCTGGCGAGGAACAAGGCCTGGGGACCCGGGCGTGCTCCACCCACACGGCGGACGGGCCCTGGGGGCCAGGGCGTAGCCCCCAGACCCCGGATGTTTATCCTCCTGGTGGGACCAACATGGAAAAATTAGACCCTGCGTGGAAGCTGGATCACCTGGAGCCCCGAGCCCGGGGCCACATGGGTGGGGCGGGAGAGCAGGGGGGCCCGTCACGCTGCTGCCCAGCACCCCTCACTGCCCCTCACGCCTGGCACGTCCACCTGGGCCCCAAAGGCCTAGGAGAGAGACATGGGACCGCAGCCCCCGCCACACGGGCCACACGGGGACGGGAAGCACTTGAGGCATGGGGTGGACGGGGCAGGGTGGATGGGGCGGGTTGGATGGGGAAGGGCGGACGGGGTGGGGTGGACGGGGCAGGCGGATGGGGAAGGGTGGACGGGGGAAGGTGGATGGGAGAAGGTGGATGGGAGAAGGTGGATGGGGCACGTGGACGGGGCACATGACAGGGCAGGCATACGGGGCGCGCACATGGGGGGCTGTACGGGGCATGTGGACAGGGCCTGCCCGGACCCCCAGCCCCTCAGCCTCCCGGAGCAGCCAGGATGACGGGGACTGGCCAAGGGCACCGGGGCAGGGGCCAGCGTGCGTTTGCCATCCCAGGGCGATGAGCAGCGTGGAACAAAGGAGGAGGAGGAGGAGGAAGGGGCAGGAGGAGAGGGAGGGATGGGGGCGAGGAGAAGCCGGGAGGGGGTGGGGGCAGAGCTGGTCTCCTGCCTCCTGCTCGCCGCCTGCGGGCGCCTGGCTGCGGCGTGGCCCCCGCCTTCCTGCACCGCACGCCAGCCCCCCACGCCAGCCCCCCACGCACACGCTGGGCAGGTGCGCCCCATTCACACCCATGCATGCTGGCCGTGCACGGGCGCCCACGTGCACCCGGAGAGGCAGGCCGTCTGCACGCAGGTACACCTGTGCACTCACGTGTGCACACACGCCCCCCCTGCACGTGTGCGGAGACGCCCGGCGAGGCCCAGTGCGGGGTGCGGCGTGGGCAGGGCTGCTGGGGGGGCTGTGCCGTCTCCGCACAGGCACCGTCCGCCCCTCTGTCGCCCTGCGCTCAGGTGCCGCCCACCCCTGCCTCCGCTCAGCTTGGCCGCGTGGCCTCCCCGAGGCCGCCCAGCTGCGGTCCCAGCAGCCCTGTGTCCCTCTGGCCTCGGCACCCGCGGCACCGCGGAGCCCGTGGGGCAGGCCCGCGAGGACGCAGCAGGGAGCCGCGGCTCGCCTGTGGGGCTGGCCCTCCACCGGGACTCGGGGCGCTTGCCAGGCCGGGTCGCAGCTCCGGATACCTCCCCTCAACGTGCCGCAGGGCAAGCCCAAGGCGTGACCCACACCCTCCCAGCCGTCCGCCACCCGTGCCAGCTCCCCGGCCGACACGAGGACGAGGTGTCCCGCTGTCTGGGGACAGTGGGGCGCCGAGCCAGACCGAGGAGGACCGGGCGCCAGTGCAGCCGGGGCCTGGGCCCTGCCTCATGCCGCTTCCCACGAGAGCACCCTCTCTGCGGCGCGTTTTTGTTGTTGCAAAGGGAAAAATGACATTTTGAAACATTACTGTGAAAAATTAATTTAGGTCTGGAGCATCAAAGACACTTTGCAAGCCAAACCAGGGCATTTTGTGGCTGGCGACCGCCCAGGTTTAAGCCCCGGCGCCCAGGGGAAGCAGGGGCCGCCCCCCCCTCCCCGGCCCCCTGGGAGGCGACGCCGCAGGGCCGGGGCCGGGACGGGACAGGACTCAGCCCCCGCTCCTAGGCAGGGTGACCTTTTGTCAACTTGGGACGGGAACACAAATCCACCGTCACTCGGCATCGGCCTTGATTGGATCAAAATCCCACCGGAACACGGGGGGGAAAGGCAATAAAACCTCCAGAATTGATATTAAACCGCTGACATTTCACACACAGCGGCTCTGGCAGCTGCCAGTCCACCGGCAGGAGGGACAAGGGGGCAAGTCCGCGTGAAGGTCACGGCGCTGCCGGGGGTGGGGGGTGCTCCCGGGCTGGGTCAGCAGGGGGGGGGCCAGCGTGCTCAGGCCGCCGTGGGAGCCCCTGCCCAGGGTCCCGGCCCTCCCGGCCCCTGCATCCGCCCGGGTGCGCTAAGCGAGGGCGACGGGTGACCCCCGAACCCCCGGACCGGACGCGCAGCCACCCTGAAATCATCGAGGCCAAACCCGCAGCCGCCGCGTGTTCCCCTGACCCCCGGCTTTCCCCGCGGCGGCCCGGGGCGGGGAGCAGCCACCGACCAAGACAGAAGCAGGACGGACAGACGGACGGACCGGCCTCTGAGAAAGCCGCCGGCGGCACAGGCGGGAGGTGCCCGGGGTCCAGAGGGGCCAGGCCAGCGCGCTGTCCCTGCAGGTAGCCCCACGCGGGAAGGCTCCACCAGGAGGGTCGCGGGGCTCACGCCCAAGCCGGCCAAGGGCAGGCGCAGACCTGCGGCCCCGACCGGAAGGTGGGGAAGAGGCGCTCCCGCTCCGGGCGCCCAGGGGGCTTCCCTGGAGGCGGCCAGTCCCCCGCCCCTCCACCCCACCCAGGGCAGACGCCACTGACCGCTGGCGGGGCCCAGACGTGGCCCCAGGGTGCCAGTGCCCCCCACCCCCGGAGCTGCCACGGGAAGCAGCACTGAGCCAGGCGTGGAAAGAGGCCCGGGGTCCGCTCAGCCTGTGCGGCAGGTCCTGAGCTGCTCCCGGGGCCCAGAAACACCGGGGACTCGGCCCACAGTCACCACATGGGTCCCCCCACGACTGTGCACAAGGCCAGCTGGTGGACACGAGCCCCGGGAGCAGCAGCACAGGGGTCGAAGTGCCCGGAGGGGGAGCGGGGTCAACACCCGCCTGGCTTCCGGCACCGCGCCCGGGCCGGGGATCCCCAGGGTGCACGAGGCTGCTCGGCCCCGACAGACGCCTGGGGCCCGGGAGCATCCGCCCTGGGACTGTCCCACAGCAGCCTCACTGTGGTCTGGAGGGAGCCCGGAGCCAGACCCCGACCCCGACCCCGACCCCGAGCCCGGGGCCAACCCCTGGCCTGATCGCCCGCCTCGCCACGGAGGTGAAGCAGGCACACGGGCAAATAACAGGGTCTTATCTCAGACCCATCGGTCTGTGCAGATCCGTGTGGCCCCGGCCTCTTAACTCCCCATAACGTCAAAGCAATTTTTGGTTAAGCGTACAGCCCGCCCTCTACTAAATTAAACTAATAGATCTGGTGGGAAATGAAACCCCAAGTGTATGGAGAATATTAAAAATCTAAAAACAAAGTCGTCCCGGGTCTGTAAGATTTACTTTGGCACAAGATCCCATGAACGCCACGTGGACGGGCTGTAATGAGGCCCACGGGGGACCCCCGGCTCCAGGCCGCCGGGGCAGCACCGAGACCCTCCTGCCCAGGCCGGCCCAGCGCCCCTGGGCGGGTTCACGGAGGCGCCGGGGACAGAGCCGCGGGGGCCGGAACCGAAATCCCATCGTCAGCTGGGGCACGGAGGCTCGGGGGCTTTTCCAGGCAGACCTCGGAGGCCAAGGCAGCTCCGGGGCGCCACGGCGCAGGGAGGGGCAGGGAAGGTGCCCCTAGACCTGGGCACCGAGGGGCTCACCCTGAAGCCCCCGCGCCCAGCGCGCTGTTGGTCGTCAGCAGCTCTCGAGAGCAGGGGGAAGAGCGGGGACGGGGGCGCTCGGCACAGGCCCCTCTCGGAGTCCAGACAGGGCGCGGCCACCCTCCGCTGCTGCCGGCTCCCCGCCTGTCCCCCCAGGGCTCCCTGCTCCCAGCCCTACCTCACGCCGCCATCCCTGGGCTCTGCTGCTGGCCCTCCCCGGCTCCTCGGGGCCCCGGGTCTCCCCGCTGCACGGGCCGCTGCTCCCCTGGGATCCTGACGCATCCTAACCTCGGGCCACTGACCCCGCCGCTCAAGTTCCTCTCGCGGGCCCGAGCCAAAGGGCCACACATTCAGAGGTTGGACCAGGGGGGACCCAGCCCCCCAGCTCCCTGAAGTTGCCCGGGACCCGCACCCGACTTGACCTCGCTAAGCTGCAAGGCCAGGACCGGGGCGCTGTCCTGTCCACGTCTGAGTGCCCCTGCTCCAGGCACACAAAGGCCCACGTGGCTGGGAGGCCACACGCGCCCCGGCCGGCCCCGTCCTGCCAGCCCCACCACGCACGCTCCACTTAGGAGCCCCGGCCGCCTGCTGCCCTCCAGCCGCCCCGCTCGCCGACCCCGGGCCTCCACCCTGGCCAGGTCGTCTGCCTCTCCCAGTCTCCGCCTGGCTGACCGTGTCGGGTCCTCCTCTGTCCCCCGGGGCTCCCTCCAGGTAAGCAGGTAAGCGTGCGCCGAGGGGCGTGTAGGTGCACGTGCGCGTGTGGGCGGCGGGTTGCGTGTTGCACACAGCTAAGAGCATCAGGCTTAGGGCTGATTTCTTCGTTGCAGGTGTACCTCTGCCCTCTTCTGGGCTGAAATGCAGGTTCCCTGCAGGCAGGAGGCTACGGACTCCCCCGCGGGCAGCACGCCTTGGAGTCCACGCCTGCCGGTCCGAGCCGGCTCAACCCAGACGGGGCTCTCAGGCAGGTGGGCCAGATAGGCCTCGAGGTGAAGCAGGCTCTGCCTGGAGTTGCCCCCCTCCTTGCGTCCCTCCAGGCAACCCGCAAGCCCAATCAATCCTGTCTGTGACAAGCAAACAAACAGCCCCAGGCGCAGGGCACCCGGCGCAGTGACACCAGCACAGCAGGACAGGCCAGACCCGGGGCTGCAAAAGCCAGGCCTGCTTCTGGGAGCCCGTGGACAGGGGCAGGGCCGGGGCCCACCTGCCTCCCCGGTGGCCGGAGGACCCTCCCGTCTGCACGTGATGCAGTGGCTGGAGCCCAGCTGCCATCCTCTGGGAAGGGAAGAGGACAACAGGAACCTCCCCCATGTCCCTCCCCAAGGGAGCCAGTCATCGGCTCCTCCCCACCGTCCAGGGCACGGCAAGGGCCACCCCGCGCCCCCTGCATCTGGAGGAGCTGACCTCGCGTTTGCCCCGGGTGGTCCCCAGGCCTCAGGCCTTTATCCCCTGACGGCGAAGCCCAGGGAACGACTCAACTGGCCAAAAACACAGGCCCCCATAAATCTAGCGTTTTTCCTTCAGGCTGTCGGGTACGCAGAGTGCGCCGGGATTATCGATAGAAAAGTTTATGGATGGGCCACATCTTAACACCAAAATACATTACCCCGAATCAACGCTGCTGTACCACGCGCTACGGGGAAGACAGGAAAGGTCGGCCGAGGCAAGAACGTGGAAACCAAAACTCCGAGAGGACCTGAGCGTTAAAATAAATACATTTTGAAAGTGAATTCCAGGAAAGACATTCACTTAGGGCTGTCACGGAAGGGGCCTTCGGGAAAGCTGGGCAGTCCCTTCAAACTGAAGTGCCTCCGAGAGGCCACGACTCTGTCCCCGGTACAAGGAGCACAGGCAGCGCGGGCCGGGGAGGGTGGCTCAGGGACACCGAGGGCCTAATGGCCACGCCACAGGCCGTCCACCCGCGGTCCCAGTTCACAGTGACCCTGCAGGCATCTCGGGGCCCGTGAATGGAGAGACGAGAGGAAAATCCCTGCAGCCCGGAGGACATCGTCTGTCCCTGCCTACGGATGAACGGTCAGGACTGGGGCTGTAGCGGCTCCAAAATGCTCTCAAAAGTCCGTCAGTGGGCAACCAGCCTCACTTCACGCGACCAACGTGTCCTCCCAACGGGGCACCTTTGTGGGAGCCCAAGGGACAGAGGCAGGGGTGAGCGGGGTGACTGCGTCCGCAGAGAGACGTTTCCTTCTGAGAACAGGAGAACCCACACGCCTGCTCCGTCCCACGCGCCTGTTTAGAGCCGCCCGATGCGACTCAAGACGCAGCGAGAAGGCACCAGCTCCCCTGCGGGGTTGGGGGGAGACAAAGTGCCCCTTCCGGCCCCTTCCGGCCACAACTAACACTCCTGGCCGTGGCACGTGCTGAGCTGAGCGGGGCCTGGCCCAGCTGGGGTCAGAGACACGGGGCCCAAAGGCGCACCTGCTGCCCTCGCCTCGGCGACGGGGGACCGAGGAGCAGACGGTCCCCGGACACAGAACTGCGGGCGCCCCCCAACCAGCCGTGAGGACGCCGCAGGGAGGGTCCCGTCCGCCCCAACCAAGGGCAGAGGGGCGCTGCTCTTCACACGCACTCCGGGTGCAGGGACCAGAGCCGCACCCAGAGCGCAAACATTTGAGTGTTTTGTTCAGAAATCGGGCCCCAGACGAAGACAGAGCTGGGCCACAGGGCTCTGCCGCTCACCAGCTTGCGGCCTGGGGACCTGGGAGCTCTGAGCTTCAGCCACAACAACTCGAAGGTGCAGTGAAATCGGCCTCCACCCCCGCAGGGCAGTGACGGGTCAGGTGAGTGTTCACTCGCTTGCTCGCTTGTCCCCCAAGTACTTATCGGGTTTACTCTGCGCCAGACCCGGTGTAGGCGCCGGGGAGCCTCGTGAACAAACCAGCAGAGAAGCCCCAGCCTCGTAGAGGCTGCAGGCCACGGACGAGAAGCACGGTGGATGCGGATAGGTGAGGACATCACCCAGCCTCCGCCGGAGGGGGGTCAGTACCAAGGAAAGGAGCAAGAGGAGAGCGGGTGAGGGAGTGCTGGGGGCCGGGGCCTGCAGACGGCCCAGGGCCTCGTTGAGAAGGCGGCTGCTGAGCTAAAAGCAGAGGAACAGGACGCTTGGCGAGCCAGGTACGGGGAAGGAGCATCCCGGGCAGATGACGCGGCTGGGGCAAAGGCCCTGGGGCGGGAGCACGGCGTGGTGCGCTGGAGGAAGGAAGCCGGGCGGCCATGGAGAGAGCAGGGAAAGGACAGAAAACCCACAACGAGCACCGCGCGGTGGAGCGGCAGAGAGGGCGGCGGCTGGGCCTTGTCAGCCGCTGCAGAGGAGCGGAAAGGGTGGCTTGATTGTCCCGGTGGGGACTAACGCCAGGGAAGGGTGCACCCGGCGCCTGGTACCTGAAGAGCAGGTGAAAGGATGGCCGTGACCCTCCTTGATGGTAACACCAATACACCTGCCCCCCCCAACCCCGGTGCTGCAGGGTCGGAACACTCAGGTCTCTGGGGGAGCCGCGGTGTAGCCCTCCGGCTGCGTATCCCCGACGGCCGGCCATTCGTCTCTGCTTGGGTCTGGCCTCAGAGCAGCACACGGCTGCCGCTCAGGCACCTGCCGTCCCCCAGGGGTAGCCCTCGCCACCAGAGCCCCGCCTGCCGTCTGCTGTCGGTGCCCCCAATCCACTTTCCTAGAATGCCATCAAGGGCCTGAGCCTCTGCAGCACAGTGCAAGCCTGCCCCCTCCCTTCAGAAGCCGAGGACAGCAGTGGGGCCTGCGGGATCTTCCTTTTGGCAACCCGAGGTAGGATTTCTTTTTTTTTAAATATTTTTTTAAATTTTTTAAATTTATTTATGATAGTCACAGAGAGAGAGAGAGAGAGGCAGAGACACAGGCAGAGGAAGAAGCAGGCTCCATGCACCGGGAGCCCGACGTGGGATTCGATCCTGGGTCTCCAGGATAGTGCCCTGGGCCAAAGGCAGGTGCCAAACCACTGCACCACCCAGGGATTCCCCCCCCCCCCCCAGGTAGGATTTCTAAGGGAAAGCGGGCCCTGGGGGGATGAAAGACAAGCAGCTGGCAGCTGCCTCCTCGGGTTGGAGTCCCCGCCGGGGAACTGTAGGAGAGGAAGTCCCTACACACGGTCCCTTCCCAGCCACAGACCTCGGCACACAAGGGCTCCTGAGCCAAGCAGCAGTGGCCCGAGGGGTGGCAATGACTCCTGGGTCACAGCTGGGGGTGCGGAGAGCGGGGCCAGGCAGGGCAGAGGGCTCAGTGTCCAGGGGCATCCCGCGGGAAGGGCAAGACTTGGGAAGGGACTGAGGGCAGCGGGCGGCAGCCGGGAGGTACCTGCCCTGGGGCTCGACTCCCAGCTGCGGGGAAACTGGTGAAGCAAGGAAAGGAGCTCGGCCCGCCCGCTGCGGCCTCGCCCTCCCTCGCCCCTGCCCGCCTGCTGCGGCCTCGCCCTCCCTCGCCCCTGCCCAGGACTGGCCCCGAGGTTCCAGCCTGGAGGTTAGCGACCCAGAAACCCGAACCCGCAGTTGGGGGCTCCCACGGGGCAGGAGGCACGGGAGACCCCGGCGAGGAGGGACTCGCCCCTGCAGCCCGGTGCCCGCTGGAGCCACGCGTGGCCGGTCCGTGGGGGTCAGGCTGCCCCCCGCGCCCCCCTCCCCGCCCCCCTCCCCGCCCAGGGCTCCGGGAGGCTGCGGGGACGGTCGGGGGCGGGGCAGGGGCGGGGCATGGGCTGCGCAGCGGCCTCCCGCCCCCGCCCGGGACCCCGGGGACGCAGCCCCCCCGCCCCGCCCCGCCCCTGCCGTCACTCGGCCTCGGCCCGCGGGCCCGCTCTGCGCTCCCCACCCGCACCTGCTCGCCGGGTTAGGCTCGGGCACTGCGGCCCCGGCGCCGCCCCCGCCCCCCACCCCGGCCCGGACCAAGCGCGGTGCGGCTCCTGGCCCAGAGCAGGGGGGAGGGGGGCTGCGGGGACGGCGCGCGGGGGCAGGGGGCCGCGGGGGCAGGGGGGCCGCGGCCGGGGGGGGGGCACCCCCGCGGGGTGGGGAGGGGGAGGGGGAGGGGAGGGGAGGGGAGAGGGAGGGGGCGCGCTCCGGGGCGGAGCGGGGAGGGCGCAGGGGCGGGGAGGGCGGGCTGCGCTCCAGCAGGAGCCGGGTCCCTCCGGGCGCCCCCGCGGGGTGGGGAGGGGGAGGGGGGAGGGGGGGAGGGGAAGGGGGCGCGCTCGGGGGCGGGGTGGTGCCGCGTGGAGGCGGCTGGCGCGCAGGCACTGACCGCCCCCTCCCTCCCCCTTCCCCCCCTCCCCCCTCCCTCCTCTCTCCTCCCTCCTCCCCCTCCCTCCTCCCCCTCCCTCCTCCCCCCGCCCCGCCCCTCCCCGCCCCGCCTCCCCGGGCTCCGGCCCGCCCCTCCGGTCCGCTGTGCCCGCGCGGGGTCCGCCGCCAGGTGTGCGCGCCCCGGCTGAGCCCCAGTGGCCCTGCGGACGCGGCGGCGGCGGCACCGGCGGGCGGGGCGGGGCGGGGGCGGCGGCAGCTCCCGGCGGGACATGGGTCCCGGGGCGGCCCGGCCTCCGCGCGGCGCCCCCGGCACAGCCTGAGCCGCGCCCCGCGCCCCGCGCCCCGCGCCCCGCGCCCCGCACGGCCGGACCGACCCGACCGCCGCCCCCGGGCCCGCGCCCCATCCTCCGGGCGAGCGGGAGCCGCGGGCTGCTTGGCGCCGGGCGGGCGGGCGGGCGGGCGGGGCGGGCGGGGCGGGCATGGCAGGCTCCGAGGCGCCGTAGCCCGAGGAGCGGGATGGAGCAGCGCGGCCGGCCCGGCGCCCTCCGACACCTGCCGCCGCTGCTGCTCGCGCTGCTGCTCTGCGCGGCCCACGGTGAGTGGGGACCCGCCGCCTGGCCCGGCCCGCCGGGGTCGCCGGAGGTCGCGGGGGGATGGGGGGAGGTCGCTGCTCTGGTCCCCCCCGGCCTCCCCCAACTTTGCCGGCGCCCGGGCCGCCCTGGGAGGGGGGCGGGGGGGGAGCACGCGGCCCCCGCCCCGCACCCGGTCACGCCTCTCGCCCCCGCCCCAGCTACGTTCACCGAAGTCCCCCAGGACGTGACCGTCCGGGAGGGAGACGACATCGAGATGCCCTGCGCCTTCCGGGCCCGCGGAGCCGCCTCGTACTCGCTGGAGATCCAGTGGTGGTACCTCAAGGAGCCGCCCCGGGAGCTGCTGCACGAGCTGGCGCTCAGCGTGCCCGGTGCCCGGAGCAAGGTAACCCGCAGCCCCGCGGCGCCCGCGCTCCCGGGCTCAGGCCACTCGGCCGGGGTGACCGGGGCCCGGCGGGTGCCGGGGAGCAGCCCGTCTCCCACCCTCCCCTTCCCCACCGCACCTCCAACGGCCGCACAAATCCTCGCAGTCCCGTCCCTTCTCCTTTCCCTTAAAACCCCGGGAGCTGCAGCCTCGCCCCACAAAAGCAGCCCCTCTTCCAGCTGGCCCGCTCCTGCTCGCCGCCGCGGCCCCAGTCCACTGGGAGCTGGGCCGGGAAGGGAGACCGCTCCGTGGGGCCGGGGCCTTCCCTGCCCTCTGCTGCTCGGACGTCCCCAAGGCACGGGGCCGGGGAGTTAAGCTCCCTGGGCCGGGATCCAGAGGCCGCCGGAGCACCCCCAGCCCCCACAGGGTGGGAGGGAAGGCCCCCACTGTCTGTCCACCTCCTAAGCCAGCGTCCCACATACACTCTGACACGCACACACGTACCAGCCTCTCCCCGGGGTCCCACCCAGAGTTACTGCTCACGTCTCCCTGTGCGTCCTGTCCAGATACACGGGGCCTCCATCCAGCTTTCCACGGGGAGTTAGAGACGCACGGCAGGGAACGAGGGCGCTCCAGGGCAGGGAGATGAGCCTTTTCCCACCCTGGTGGCAATCCAGCCCGTTCTCTTGCCGGCAGGTGTGCCGGGGCGGCCCCTCCTCGGCCAGGCACCGCGCGAGTCCAAGCCCTGCTTCCTTCCTTCCGGGTAAAACTCCAGGAAATCCTCGCATCCTCCCTGCCCCGCTCAGCCCGGCCGCATCCCGCGCCCCGGCGAGCCCCAGCCCACCCGCGGAGAGGCCCCCTTGCCGGAGGCGCGTCTGAGTTCCCGGAGCCTGAAGGCCAAGAGCCTAATGTGTCTCTCCCCCTCTTTGCATTTTAGGTAACAAATAAGGATGCAACTAAAATCAGCGTAAGTGTGGAGCCCAGCGCGGGCCGCGGGAGACCCCTTCTGGCCGCTTCCCGCCCCACACCTTCCTCCCTCCTAGGCCGGGCGCCCGCTCCTGGGCCGCGCTCGCAGCCCCGCATTGCCGGCTGCTTGGCGGGTCGGGGCGCCATCTGTCGCCGCGAGCGGAATCGGTTCGCTTTTGTGCAAATCAAGGGTCTCGGGCTTGAGTCTCCTTCCTCCGTGCGGTTCGGTGCTCACCTGTAAAACTCTCCTCGGTCCGGCGGGAGCGCTCAGGCCCCTGCGGTCGCGTCCCGTCCCCTGCGGGCTCATCTCCCAGCGACTAGAGCGCGCTGCCCCCCAGCAGGCGGTGACCGTCCGCCAACCCGTAGGCCTCCCCCTGCCCCCACCCCCAGGCATGCAGCCGCCCGGTGCCCAAGAGGCGCCCTCCCTCCGCTGCAGCCTTCTCGGCCTGGGTTTTGGGTCCCGGCGCTGGATTCTGTAGGCTGGTGGGAATGGGGTGGGCGGGGGTCGCGGGGCTCAGAACTCCGGGGATTTGCGCCGGGGCTCTCCCAGCTGGAGCGTGGAAGTGGCCACCGGGCCTCAGTTCGGAGGGGAGGGCTCCGAAGTGGGTGCTTGCCGGCGTGTCCTCCAGGCCGCCGCGGAGGCGCTTTGCAAGGCAGTGGGCCGGGGACCCAGCAGCAGCCTCAGCGCCGCCTGCCACCTCCTCAGGAGGGCAGAGGGTTAGCTGCGAAGGGCTGGGGGCAGGTATTTATTGACACGTGCTCTGGGGAGTGGGGCGGCCGTGGAGTAAAGGAGCGAGGGTGCAGATGTGCGGACACGTGGGTGCTTAGCCGCAGGAGGCCCGCCTGGACTGCTCCAAGGTGCAGAAGGGAGGGAGGACGGATGGGTCCCAGGTTCCGCAGCTCTGCAAGGCAGAAGCCCGGGGCGGGGGGTGCAGCATGGTGCTTCACTTAAGAGGACGTGGACACGACGAAACGGGTAGGGCCGTCCAGGGGCCAGTCAGGGCTGGGCGCCCCGTGCCCCTGGGGAAGCATGGAATGAAAGGAAACCGGGTGGCCAGGGGCACACGTGCGTCCAGGAGGTGTTGGAGCGCTGCGCCCGGGGGCCCAAGGCCGGGGTGGGGGGGGGAGCGGCGGGTGCGGGGCACCTGCGCTCCCGGCCTCTGACCCTGCCCCTGCTCTCTTGCAGACCGTGCGCGTCCAGGGCAACGACATCTCGCACCGGCTGCGGCTGTCGGCCGTGCGGCGGCAGGACGAGGGCGTGTACGAATGTCGCGTGTCCGACTACAGCGACGATGACACGCAGGAGCACAAGGCCCAGGCGCTGCTGCGCGTGCTCTCGCGCTTCGCGCCGCCCAACATGCAGGCCGCCGAGGCCGTGTCGCACATGCAGAGCAGCGGCCCGCGCCGCCACGGCCCCGCCAGCGCCGCTAACGCCAACACCGTGGGAGCCACCGGCGGCACGGGCCGTGCCACCTCCGACCCCGGCCGCGGCGACAAAAGCGCGCCCCCGGGGAGTCCTCCCGCCGCCCAGAGCCCGGGAGTCCCTGAGGCGGCAGCCGCCTCCACGGCCCACACAGCCACCACCACCGTCGCGGCCGCGGCATCCTCAGCGTCACCGCCACGGGGTCAGGCGGCCCTTCTGTGCCACCGGCGCGGCTCAGGTAAGGGCAGGTGTGGGTGGGGGGGCCCTGGCGGGGGGGCGGGGTGACCTGGCTCGGCCGCGGGTTGCTGGCACCCCGGGGTGCGCCTGGGCCAGGCCTTCCGCAGCGCAGCCCACTTGCCTCCTGCTGTTTCCGGAGTCGAGCGCGTATGAAGGCGGCGGGGGCGCCCTGTGCCGACCTGGGTGCAGCGGCGCCCGCGGTGTGGGAGCCCTGTCTTGAGCTTGGAGGACCCGCCCGTTTTCTCCCGGAAACGTCAGGGCCCAGAGGGCGGAGGACTAGCGCCCAGGGCGGGAGGAGCTGGTTAGAAGGCGGCGGCAGGACCGCGGAGACCTCGGGCAAGGCTGTGGGCGCCGGCCTGGCCGGGAGCCTCTGCTCCCCCCGCTGCGTCCACAGTGGTCCTGGGCTTCTCCGCGGGTGGGGAGAGGATGGAGCCTTGTCCTGGACAGGAGGGCACCCCGAGGCGAGCACCTGCTCTCCCAGGGAGCTGCAGGGGCTGGAGGCATAGGGGGGCAGGCAAGAGGGGGTCAGAGCACAGGGAGGGGACCAGGCTGACTGCCAGGCCGGGCCGCTCACTCCAGGCAGGAGGCTTTGTGGAGGGAGCCAAGGTCTACTGCGGGGAGGGACCTCCTCCCGAGGCCTCCCCCACTCCCTCTGCCCACTCCAAGGTGGGCCTCAGACTCAGGCCACCTCCAGCCATCACCCTCCGTGTCTGATTTTAGGCCGGGAACTCCCTTTCTGAGCCTCCCCCCGGCCCCCCATCCCGGCCGGTTTGATGCTTAGTCCCAGAGAGGCCGGCTCTCCTGGCTTTGCAGCACCAGACGCCTGGGCTGTGCGACGTGGGTAACCGTGCCTGCGGGATGGGGCGCAGCACTGCGCCCGACGACGCTCATGCTCCTGCAAGCGTAGGCCCCCCACCAGCCGTTCAGAGCTCGTCCGGGATGCAGGCTCCCGGGCTCTCCTGCCACCCCAGCCTATCTCCCCGGCTGAGTCTGAGGCCTCCCAACAGTCGACACCCGACCCGTCCGTCCAGTTTCTCACTCCGTCACAGGGCCCTCTGGGGGCCTCTCTGTGCAGCCTCGTTCCTCTTGGCCCCCTGCAAGGCGTCCCCCCAGGCTGTGGGAGAAGGTGGGTGAGCTGCGACCGGGGGAGGGCGTCTCCCCAAACAGCCCCGACCTCCCGCACCTGACTCGGCCTTTTCTCTCCCCGTGTGAGTGTGTGAGTGCAAGACAGCACCGGCTGCCGTGACAGATAGACCCTGAAGTGCCAGCGGCTCAGCACAATGCAAATGTGTTATTTCTGGGTCACATCTTGTGCCTTGTGCCGCTGTTGGGGGGGGGTGGGTTGTGTTCCCTGAATTCATTCAGGGACCCAGGCTGACCCACACTCTACCGTCTGCAACAAGTGGCCCTGGAAGCAACGCTTCTTGATCCAGTTTCCCAAGGAAACGGGCCCTGATGCTCTAGGGCGTGCGTTGCGTGCAATGAATTGAGCTCTGTCTTGTACGTTTGGTTCTAAGGACGCGTCGTTCTTGGAAACCTGAGAGCTCGGCCCCTGGAATCACTCGGGCGGGGGTCGTCGTCTCAGAGGAAAGCCCTTGTAGAGGACGGCAAGGCAGGCTGTCCAGCAAGAGCCAGGCCCACACGGGGTAAATATTACTTGTGCTCGCTTTTTGGCCAGAGCTGGGTCACGTGGTGCAACAAAGATGCAAGGCAGGAGGGGGAAACGGGGCGACCCCAACCCTGCGTCTTGTCTCTTCTTGGTGGAAGGGGATCGGGAGTCTGCGGGGAGGGAGCGGCCTCTGCCTAGCACAGTCGGGCTCCTGGGCAAGTGCTCGTTGGCTTGTAGAGCCACTGGCTGGAGGGCGCTGGGGACACAAACCCCATGCTCAGTGCCCTGGGCCCCAGGGAGGAAACCCCGTCTGGAGCCCGTGAGCAGAGCGGCGGCCAGGGCAGTCCGGAGGCCGGTGAGCGCTCCTCCAGCAGGTGGGGGCATCTGCGCGGGTGTCCTCATCTGGAAGGTGGACAGGAACCTGGGAGGTGGGGTGGGAATCCCGGGCCTCGGGGGCGCTCGGAGTGGGGGTGTCCGTGACGTGTTCGCTATCATCCAGGCGGCCGCCGCGCCCCGCTCTGGCTGGGGGCAGGGGGGGGGGCAGCAAGTGGTCGGCCGAGGGAGCCCGCGGTGCCCTTCCAGCGGAGGTCAACCAAGGGTCCCGTGAAAAAGATGTTTGAGGGTGAACTCAGGAGCGTTCGCGGAAGATGTTGATGAGACGGAGGCTGCAAGCTCACTCTGCTTGACTGTCCCTCTCCCCCTGGCCGGGACCCTGGCGCCCTGAGCCCGCCAAGGCTCATCTGACCCCTGTGCCTGGACGGCGCCGACCGCCCGACTCTGGGCTGGCTGCTGCGGGGCGCCGGGGTGACTCAGCCCCACCTGGGGCCCGTCGGTGGACGGGGGCACAGACAGTGCCCTTTTTGGAAGATCTGGAGGTCCTCGCGGCTGTTGGGCTCTGGTGGCACAGCACCCAGGACCTCCCACACGTGGGCCTTGGGCCCTGGCCAGCCGCGGGGCAGCTCTTCAATGTCCCCGCAGATCGGGGCAGCAGCCAGGCTGGGGCTCCTCCACCCCCCCCCATGGGCTGGCTCGGAGCACAGCAACTGGCTCCCACCCGGTGCCTGGCCCCTGAGGCCTCTGTCACCCTGAAACCGTTGCCAGCTCCAGAACAGGGCAGGAGCCATGTAGACACGTCTCAGAAAGAACCCCGAGTGTCCTTGTAGGTCCCGTCGTTCGAAGGGCTGGAAGGTGGGTAGGACGCCTGCCGCCTCCATCTCCACGGGAAGGTGTCGAGAGTCGTGGTGCTGCAGGCCCCCTGCGTCCCGCCCTGGGCGTGGAGCCGCGCGTGAGCAGACCCCTCATCCACACACATGCCCTCGGTGCCTTGATCCCAAGGAGGGACCCCTGCCGTCCTACAAGCCCCGTGCTGCCCACCGCCCAGGGCCACCCGGGTTTGGGGCTGTGGGTGGGACAAAGCCTGAGGTGGTGCTTTGAGCGCCGGCACCAATCCCCCTGCCCCGTAGGGCCGTGCCGGGAGCAGCGTGAAGTCCTGAGCCTCCCTGGGGCCCAGAGCCGCCGGGGAGCGTGACGCAGTGGCCTCAGGGTCCCTGCAGCCCCTAGGGCAAGGGAGCACCAAGGACTGTCACCGCTGCTGGTCGGCACGAGCGTCGTCAGCGCTCACCAGGCAGGGTGCTGGCAAGGCAGGCGGCGCTTCCAGGCAGGGCCCCGGGTGTGGGCAGGGCTAGGGCACCAGCCAGGGGTGGGAGCCAGTCTCCAGGGGTTGGCCGTGGGAGCCTTGAGCGCCCCCCCACCACCGGGTGCCCGGGCCTCACTCTCCTGCTGCCCCCAGCTCCCGTCAGCGCCCCTCACTGGCCAGACCCTCCCGAGCACCTCGGGCAAGGGCACCGGCTGGACGGCGGGGCTGGGGGGCACCAAGTGCTAAGCCAGCGCTCAGGGGGAGCACGGACCCCGGCCCGCCCGACCCCAGGACACTCCGCTCCGGGCCTGGGGCAAGTGGACACTGTGGCCGCTTCAGAATGACAGTCCCGGCCCCCAGCACCGTGTCTGCGCCCGGAAGAGAGCCGGAGGCGTCCCAGACCACGCTGTGCCCCCCCCCCACCGCCCGCTGGTCAGGCAAGCGACCTCGGTGATGCCCGGGCCCGGGGCCGGGGGGCCACCGACTTGGATCCCTGTCCTTCAGCTCCTGCCCGGCCAGCCCCGAAAACCCTTCTTGCGCCCCTTACGCGCCCAGCACGGCCACGTACGTATTTGCGCTAAAAGTTCGTGTGCACAGACTCATTCGTTTCACGTCTCATTTGTCAAGAGACGTTTTGATTATTTGTGCTTAAAAATAACACGGGCTGGATTAGCACAGCAGAGCTAGCGCAGGAGACCGGGCCCCTTCGTAGCCACGTCCTCGTACATCTGGCTCCTAATTAATCTGAACGCTGACCTATTTTTTTATGAACACTCTGTTGCTGATTGCCGTTTCTAGAGGAAAAAAAAAGAGAGAGAAGAAAAAAAAAAACAAAACAAAACAGGGCATCTTGCACTCAAAGCCTTCTCATCGGGAAGGGCGCCGGCGGGCGCCGCGGTGGAGCCAAGTGCGGCCTCACAAGAACAGTTTGCACCTGAATGGCTTGCGGGTTGGCAGGAGGCCCCCTCTGCGGGGACAGGGACGGGACGGATGGGGCTCAGCTCTGTGGTTAATTAGCCTCAAGGCTCCAGCTCCAGGGAAGGCGCCCTGGGCCCTGCCGAGAGCCACCCGATGTGGCCAAGCACTGCCTGGCGCCCGCAGAGCCCTGGCCCCATATCTCAGGGACTAATGAGAGGATGACAGCCAAGGGCTGGGCGGGCCGGCCTCAGGGAGCCTCAGAGGGGAGGGGAGCATCCTTGGGTGTCGCCCAGCGACTGCAAACCATCGCTGGAGGGAGCAGTGGACAAGGTGCAGGCGCTCACTCCCCACCCGGGGCCCCGTGTACGACAAAGCTGGTGGAAATGGTGCCTGTGTGGCCTGAGAGAAGCTCCGCGGGGCTGGGAACGCGTCCAGCGGGGCCAGCGGGGCCAGGCGACCGTCCCCTGGCGTTCCCTCCGCCCCGGACCCGCGAGGACCCCAACCATTGCCTCCCATAAGCAGCCCCGTGCAGGGATTATAATGCAAGAGAAGATAAATCTGGCAACATGTGTCCCGGGGAGGAGAGGGCGAGGCCCCCTGAGCATCCCCGAAAGAGAAAGTTGAGGGATTTCATAGGGAAAACGGCTGAGCCTCAGCGCTGGCGGGGGATGCCCACATCCTCTCCGGCGGCCGCCACCGCGCGTGAGTACTGGCCGCGGGGCCCGCCGTCCCTCGTCGGCCAGGGCGTGGTGGCCGTGAGCGGGACCCGCGGACCCCGCTCTGCAGCGTCTCCACCACGGGCTGCGTCGGCGGGAGTCCCCAGAGGGGTAGCCCTAATCCAGCGGAAGCAATCCGAGGAGGCCTCCTGGAGGCAGTGTGCAGCTGCTGAGGATGGGAAGAGGCACCGGGGCTTTGTCCTCCTGCTCTGGGGTCGGTCCCAGCTGCTGGGAGCCCCGGCCCATCCTGTGCCCTCGGGGAAGTCACACACAGGGACTGGCCTTCGCCTCCACTGGGTGGTTAGCCGGCGGGCTCTGTGGCCGCTCTCCCCCCACAAGGGACAAAGCGACAAATCAGGCCCCCTGCGGGCTGCAAAGACGACAGTTTACTGAGCACGGCTTCTGTGCCACACACGTCGCCCGCCTGGCTGCCCAGCCGCTGTCCATCACCCAGCCGGCCCCGTCCCCAACCCCGTCCCCGGCCGGGAGAGGAGAGCCAGCCTTTCCGAACGTCACCGGGAGCCGAGCCCACCGACGAGCTTCTCATTAAAGACGCCGGGCGCAGGCTTCTAAAGCTCCGGATGTGAAGGATCCCCCCCCCGCCGGAGCATCTGTGGGGATAAATGAGGTCAAGTGCTTCTGTAACACGACGCTGATGGGCCATGCCCGCGTGGACCAGGCCAGGCCCGCTGCGGCCTGAGCCCCTGAGCTTCCCGGAGACGCCGCCCGGCCCGACACGTCTGTGCGGCACCGGAGGGGGAGCAACACGCTGCTGTCCTTGTCCGCTCGGGCTTCGCTGACGGTCACAGGCTCCTCCCAGGAGCTCGACCCCGGGCCTGGGAAGCTGCCCTCTGTCTGACGGAAGGGCGGGGGAGGGCGCCGGCTGGCCACGGCCCGGCCCCTGTACCCGCTGGTCCCTTCCTGCTCCTCCAAGGCTGACAAACATCCCTCCCGGGGGGCGTTGGGAGGCACCGGACCAGCCTGGGCTCCTCGGGCCGCGGTGTGGCTGCTACTGCGCAGTGCACCATGCAGGTATCTGCACGAGGGGCTGGGCTGTCACATGAGCCCTGTGCGCCCCACGACGGGATCCGCGGGCAGTTCCCGGCCGCCGTGTTGTGCGTCACCACTCCCTGGACTGAAGTATCAAAGCTGCTGTGACTGGCTTCGGGGGGCCCCGGTGTGCACGACGCAGGGCCCAGGTAGAGATTCCGGAAGCCTGTGCCCCCTGCCATCCGCGCACGGGCCACCCCTGCGGGCTCTGCTCCGTCCAGCTCAGGAGGGACCGCCCTGCCGGGAGGGCTGCCACCTGGGGAGAGACGCCCGAGGCCCGTGGAGGCCGAGTACGCACAGGGCGCTGCCTGGGTGCTCCCAGCTGGACGCCCAGCGTGCGCCAAGGACGAGCCCGGGGGACGTGGGCTGGCCCGTTCCCCCGGGAGCTGCCCCCTGCGATGGGAGAGACAAAGCTCTAACCCCAAAGAGGCCGAGGGCAAGTCGGGAGGACGTCTTCCTCGCCGCCTCCGTCCTGGCACTTCCAGTGCTCCTCACTGTTCAGCCTGCCCGGTCTGGGCCCCGCTCAGCCCCGGCCTCCGCGACGGCGCGGTACGTGCCCTCCTAACCCTCGCGACTACCGTGCTTCCCGTCTTCCACGGGAGTCCAGCTGCTTGGACTCGAATCCTGAGCCCTGCACCCCGACATCCGCATGTGCCGTCGTGCGGGTGGTGCCCGTCCCATGGAGGATCCACGGGCAGAGCGGAGCTCGGGGCCTGGCACCCACACAGTGCTGCTTAGATGTTGCCTCTCGTCCCCATCTTGGGCGAATGCCATTGACCGTCCGGGTCGTTCCGTGGCCTGTGACCTGAGGCCTCGCTCCGGGGCATTTCTGCCGCTGCCCATGCCGGGAGCACCACGGAGCGTGATAGAAGGGAGCCCCGAGCTGCAGAACAGAAAGCGCCTTCAGATTGCGAACGGCTCGGCGGCCTCTAGTTTTGTCCCTTTTCTCCCCGCGCCCTTTCTCGGGGGGTGGGGGGGTAGGAAATGGGGGGACACATCGTCCTCGTCCTGGCCTGGCTGCGGTTGTTTTCAGCGAGTTAGGGGCTCCTTGCTGAGCAAGGACAACTCCTCCTGGTTTCTCAGGCCCACCACGTCCGTGCACCTGCTACAGGCCACGCTGTGCACCCGCAATACGCCTGCGTCCCTCGCTGTGGTGCAGGCCGCGTGGGCAGGGAGGCCAGGGCAATGGGAGGAGGCGCCTGTTTGTGGCTGCAAAGCCAAGGGCTGAGGACAGCCTGGGGGGCGTAGCACTAGGCAGGGGCCCCTCCACGGGAGAAGGGAGCAGAAGGAAGCACCCGCTCCGGAGCAGGCCGGGGCCCAGGAGGAGGTGCCCCGGGTCCCCCTCGAGGTAGAACCGCCCCAGGCCTGGCCTCCCCTGGCTCTTCCACGTGAACGCCCGCGGCTGCCTTTCATGCTCACGCTCCTCCCAGACGCTCTCCCCCCGGATGCCTGCTGACCAGGGTGCTGCGTGGTGCTCGGGTCAGTGGCCGCCGCGGGGAGGTGCCGGGAGCCTGAGCAGGCTGCTTGCAGGGCCACAAGGCCGGGCCCCTCGTGCCCAGCCACACCCTCCCTGCCCCATGGGAGCCGCCCCCACCCAGCACGGGAGCCCAGGCAGGCCCACCCCGAAGAGGCCCACCCACTCTTAGTAGCAGTCGCCAAAGACAGGGAGCCCCGCGCTGGGCCGATCCCTGGCCCCTGCCCCTCAGCTCCTCTCAGGAGGGAGTCAGTTTTCCTTGAGCCAGGAAACCCCAGCTGCGGCGTGCGTCCCCTTATAGCAACGTCTATTGCAGTTGATTCTCACACAAATGCCACTTGGCACAGATAAAGCATCTTTAACAAATGCAAAGGAGGGAGAGCTGACATCATGTCGTGGCTCACTCTGAGCGGGGGGTGTGGGCCAGCTAGGTCTGCTGTGGCCAGAGCCAAGGAGCCCGGGGCTGCCCGGAGCATCCGGTAGGCCCAGCCCTGTCTCAGGGAGGAGCTCACAGTCTCGCATGGCAGTCAGATGAGCAAGAAGTTCTCTGAGAATGAGTTCAGGGCGCAGTGGAGATTACTTCCCTACGTGAGAGACTCATGGGCTACGGGAGCTAGGAATAGGGGGGCTTGGCCCGGTCAGGAAAAGGTCCCTGAGGGAATGACACCTGAGCCACAACCCGAAAGATGGCTAAGAGCAAAGACAGACGGTAAAGAGAGCGGGAAGGCCTGCCAGGAAGGAGGGACGGCACGTGCAAAGATCCTGTGGCAGGAGAGAACAGAGGAGAGCAAAGGCATGACCGAACGTTACTATGGTTGGGGCAGCAGGCAAGAAAGGGCACAGAGGGAAATTGAGGTAAAGGGTGGCTCAGAGCTCCGGCTCCATAAGGCCTATGAGAGAGTCGGGAGCTTGGGCTTTGTCCCAAGGGCAATAGCATGGGAGCACGGGGAGCAGATGGGCGAAGGGAGGATGAGCGGAGGTGAGGGAGGTGCAGGGGTGGAAGGATGAGCAGAGGTGAGGGTGGATGTAAGGACGGAGGTGAATGGGCGGGTGGCGGGGGAGAGAAGGAAGGATGAGTGGATGGGTGGGTGGGGCAGGAGGGGGAGGCGGGTGCTCGTGGGCTCCAGTGGGTTGAGGGTGAGGAGGCTGACCTGCCCCCGTGCCCAGGGCCCCCCCCGCAGCTGTCCCCCCGACCCCGTAGGCCCATCGTCCCTCCCCAGCCAGAGGCCCTGGGTGGCCCCCGTGCCCGCCCGCCCTTGCTTCTGCTCAGGCCCAGGCCCCAGTGAGAGTGGGTGAGCAGTGGCCCCGCCGCTCCCGCTGCCCCGACGCTCGGCGTCTCCGGGGCTCGGCCACCACACACGGGTGGAGGCCCGCAGGGGGTCCTCCGGCTGCTGGACGCGGGCGCCGGCGAATGCGGCCCGACCCAGGCTCGGTGGCTCCGTCCAGGTAGAAGGTAACGGGGACACGGTGTCCGAGCGTCTCGGGATCCCCATCTGCACGTGGGCAGGTCACGGCCGTATTCAGGTCGGAGACCGCGTAGCAGCAGGCAGGCGGGGCGGTGATTCCCTCGGCGTCCTCGGCCACGGCGCCGTATTCCAGCGGGTGACACGTCGTGGGCCGCGCCCCTGCGCTGGCTTTAAGGAGCTCGCGCCGCAGACTCTTCAGAGCCCCATCCTGGGCAGCTGACGCCACGCGTGTGAATCTTTTCAGCTAAATTGTGTTTCTAAGGAAAAGGCTTCAGCGCAAAGCAGGAAAGAAGGATCCGGGCCCGGGCGAGCGGCCGTGTCCTGATGGGAGCTGCCGCCCTCGTCCTCCCCACGGCCAGGTGCGCTCCTCCGGGCGCGGCGGGGAGGCCGAGGCCCAGAAGCCCCCGTGCAGCCTCCGCGCAGCCGGCGTTGGGTGCCCAGCGGGACCTGGGCGGGCTCCGGATCAAGGGCAGGAGGGCTGCGGAGGGGACACGTGGGACTCAATGGGACCAGGGTGCCCCCCAAGGGAGGGCCAGGTCCACTCATTTGAGGCCCGGAGAGGTCGTCCGTTGCCCCATCGGCTTTAGAAGCGGGTTCCACTGCTTTAGAAGATCTAAAAGCTACTGGTATCGCCCAAATACCTCCGTGACGTCACCCGAAGACGTACCAGTTACGTGAAGGATGCAAGTGTCTGTTTCTCGTATGAACCTGACGCCGCCTCGCGAGGGAGGCATCTCAGGCGGCCCACGCCGCTGCGCGTGACCGTAGTGGAAGCAAACACGTCTTTACGGCGGGCAGCAGAACGGAGAGGAGGTGAACGTGGAACGGTGACGGCAGCCGGAGGAGCAGGTGGGCGAAGGGCCGCGCTCGGTGTCGGGCGGCTGAAAGCTCAGATGGGTGACGGCGAGGGGCCTCGGGCGCCGGCTTGTGCTTGAGGATGAAAAATGAGATTGCAAACGTGAAGCGTCCGCTGGGGGTCTGGGGCACCCCGGAGGCGCGGGCTGAGAGGCTCTTCCGTCCGTTCGCCCCGCCAGTGCTCTGTGAGCATTGCAGGGGGTGCGGGCAGGGGGAGCCGGGAGGCCGGAGTCGAAGGGTCACCCCCGCGGCCACCCGAGTGCAGCTGGGGAGAACCGGAACGGAGGGCGCGGGCAGCGTCCAGGCGGAGCCGGGGGCCCTGAGCGCGCAGAGGGGGACGGCGGCTCGGCTGGCGAGGCCGGGAGGCACCTGCAGGTGCCAGGAGGTCTGGGAGTGGCCCCGCAGGTTAGAGCGGACGGAGCCCTGGGGGCTGGGGGCTGGGGGCTGGGGCGTGGCCTGCGAGGTCGCGTGGGGGCGCTCTGCTGTGCACCCTCGGGGCCCCGGAAGGGCGGCGTGTAGCACAGGAGGCGTGGGACGCCCGGTTCACTGAGTTTCAGGCAAACAAGTGAAGGCGTCTGAGCGTCAGTACGTCCCGCGTGGTCTTTGGGACATACACGGGCTTTACGTCGTCGTCGTTTCCCTGACATTCGAGCCGAACTGGTGCCCTGTCGCCCCCGGCAGCCCTCGGCCTCGAGGACGCGTGACACGTCTCCGATCCCCGTGTCCCCAGACTACACACAACAGCCCCTGGCACCGTGGCGAAGGGCGTGCTGAAGGGGCCACGGCTGCGCCTCCGCCTGCCCTCCCGCCTCGCCGCCCTCCCCGCCCGTCCTCGGGCCGACTGCGCCCGCCTCCAGCAGCTCGGGGGCTGGGTCCTCCGCTGCCGGGACCGAGGCCGCCCCTGGGCAGCCTGTGTTCGGACCGGGCCCGGGCGGCAGGCGGCAGGGCAGTCGGCAGGCCCCGGGCACCCAGTGTGCCCTCCTGCGCCTCGGCCTCCGCGCCCAGCCTTCCTCCCGAAGGTCTCGCCTTCCTTTAAAGCCCAAGGCTCGGGTGGCGCCTAGCTTTTGCCCTGGTTACCAGCCCCCGTTAATTTTATGGCAGAAATTAATTCTGTCCGGTTCTGTTGGTGCCCGGTGACTCCGCGTGGACTCCCGGGGAGTAAGTACCCGGGGGGAGGCTTTAGTTAAAACTAAACGAGGGCAGCAGCCTCCTTGCACGGCGGCACCTGCCCCCTCGGGGGAGGCCCATGCAGCATCCCGGGGGGCGGGGGCAGAGGGTGGCCCTGGGCGCCCCGGGAGTGCCCGGCAGGGTCCCAGGCAGGGTCAAGGCCCGGCCTCCTGGAGGCTGCCGCCCAGCTGCTGACTTGGGTGCCACCGAGGGCCAGGCTGGGTGGTGGAGGCGAGCGAGGCCGGCTGAGCCAAGGGCGCCCCACCTGCTGGAGGGGGGCCACGTAACTGGGGTCCCTTGGGGGCCAGGAGGGATCAGCAGGCGGCAGGAGCGGCGGCCACGGGGCTGTGGCTTGCGGGGAGCACACCCAGGAGGCTGGGACCGGGCCTGGCTGGCTGTGCTCGCCCGAGTCCGGGCTTTCACGGAAGCGCCTCCCGAGTGTTCCGTGTTAGAGGATAGTTTATGATCGTAAAATCCGTGTGCACCCAGCCAGACCCCTCTGAGACCCGAGCCCCTCGTCCTGCCCATGGCCGGGCTCTGTGGGACCCCCCCACCATCAGGGGCAGGGCTGGGGAAGGGGGCACGGTAGAGGGCGAGCCTAGCCCCCGGGAGCACCCCCACCCTGCGCTCGCTCTGGGCCGGCACCCCCGGATCATCGGCGTCTCCGTCGTGGCCGGGGTGACCCCACGTGCCATCCCTGCCCGACGGCAGCTGCTCGCACCCTGGCTGCTCGCCGTCGGCTGGGGTGCCACGGACCCAGGGTGCGCTGGGGCCCAGGCCGCAGGTGGGGACACGAGTGGGGGCCAGGCCAGCCCGGCTGCCCCACCACACGGCGTCTGTCCCCTGGCTAAGGGGAGGTCGGAGGCCAGCCCGCCACGACCTGCCACGACCTGCCACACGCAGGCTGCTGCCTCTTGGGGGCCAGGCCCCTGGCCGGGGAGGCAGAGCCGAAGGGGAGAGGCCCAGCTCTGCACATCAGCCCTGAAGGCCTCGTCCCCGGCACCAGCTTGGTTCCCACCTTTTCTAGCCCAGAAGCCCGTGTGTCAGCAGTGGGTCACGACGGCACAAAAGGCAGGACAGACTCATGCTGCTGTGCTCTGGGTGACAGAGGGGGGGGACTGTCCTCAGGACCCGCATCGCAGCCCTGACGTTGGGACACCAGGCCTAGCGGCGGCTCGTCTCTGCCCACAGAGACTGGGCTCGCTCTCTGGCACCTGTGCTCAGCGGTGAATATTCTAGTGGGACTCGGGGGCCGGGCCCTGCGCCGTCAGCCCTCAGAGTGACCCCCCCTCGGCCCAGGCCCCGAGAGCCAGACCTGCCTGTTCCCTGTTGCATAAGGAGTCAGGCTCCACACGTAGCTGAATTTTATTTGCTCTTTGCAAACCTGAATTAAATTTTAGGTTTTAATCTATAGCAGAAGACAAGAAGTGTCCGGGCAGCACGGGCCGCGGGGGCATCGTTGGCCAAGTCTGACCCAGGGCAGCTCCGCCGCTGCAGCAGCCAGGCCACCGGGGGCCCACAGCTCCCTCCGCCCGCGGCCAGCACGGCGGGTGCTACGGACCCCACCAGGCCGCGGAGCCGTCTGTGCCCCCGGCACAGCTGCTGCTCCTGGCGCCTGCAGTGGGGGGCGGCCTCCCGGTGCTGCTGCACCCGTGGGAGTCGGGGACTCACCGGGGGTGACCTGCTGGATCCCCGGCAGACACACGCCCACCAGGAACCTGACTCAGGCCCAGCCTCCAGACAGCGTGGACGCGGCCACCGTCCCAGAGGGTGACCCAAGCCAAACCTCCTCCTCCGCTTCGATCGTGAGGCCTCCGACGGCCCCAGAGATTCCAGGTTGTTTTGGACACGTGGCCTTCGGCGTTGTGCGTGGAGTGTCAGTGGGAACGAGGGCCTTCCAGCCGCGCCCCGGGCGCTGGGTGCCCACCGTGCCCTCTGGGAGCCGCTCAAGCGGCTCCAGCGGGTGTCTCCCCTTGCTCACCGTCTCGGTGCTCAAAGCTGTTATTCGCGGAGCAAGAGCAGTTCTCGTTTCTTCCCGAGTGATTAGCAGAGCGG
Organism: Vulpes vulpes; assembly: GCF_048418805.1. Taxonomy (NCBI): domain Eukaryota; kingdom Metazoa; phylum Chordata; class Mammalia; order Carnivora; family Canidae; genus Vulpes; species Vulpes vulpes. The sequence continues at coordinate 825,476 of NC_132780.1, forward strand.
TGAGACTCAACCGTGACAGGCTGGATCAGCCTCTACCCCGTCACACGGCCTCCCTCGCCTCGGGCTTTCCCGCCTGCTTCTCAGCAGCCCGACTTGCCAGCTTAATCACGACGCATGAGCCGCTGCACGTGCCAGCGCCGTGTTCCTGCCGCTGTCGGGAGGGGAGGACGTGGCACAGGGACCGTGAGCACCCAGGCCCGGAGGTCCAACCTCTGCTGAGCCCACGCCCCCACCCCCAGCCCTGCCCTGGAGGGTCGGGTGACCCCGGAGCAGGGGGGCAGACCCGCTGCTGCAGTTACTTGGCACGGACAGGGCCTAGGATGGCAGCCCCTAGGGGCCCAGCAGCCACAGGCTCAGCAGGTCCCTCCGAGGAGCCGGCCCTGGGGGAGGGGACCCTGGGCTCCCAGACCCCTGGGCCCCTTCCAGCGTCAAGGCCCCTTCCTGCAGGGCCACCTGAAGTCAGTCTTGCCCGCTGTGACCTGGTTCGCCTGGAAGCCAGGGGTGCATCTGGATATCTAGGGAGAGATTAGCCAGAGGTCCCCACACCCGGGTCCTTCTCCCACTGAGGGCCCAGCGATGTCTGTCTGTCTTGTAAGACATGGTTGGGGAGGGGCGCCTGGGGGGCTCAGTCGGTGAAGCGTCTGCCCTTGGCTCAGGTTGCGACCTCGGGGTCCTGGGATTGAGCCCCATGGGCGTCTGCTTGTCCCTCTCCCTGTGCCCTCCACCTGCTTGTACACTCCCTCCCTCTCGGATAAATAAATTAAATCTTTAAAAAAAAAAAAAAAGGTTGGGGAGATTACTTTCCCCACCTTTTCTATCTTGGAAAATTTTCTCCTTGAGAGGACGACAGTGCCCCACGCTGCTCTCCAGCACTTCTCGGAAAAGTCGCCGTGTTACCCTTTTCAGTAACGTCTGTCCGCAAAGCAACCGACTCCGTGGGAGGCACTGTCGTTTCCGTGATTGGGCAGCAGGGACTCCAACTCGGTGGCTTTGCTGTGATACGGGAAGCTTTCCTTCAGCTCACGATCCCGCCCGTCGGGTGGGCAGCCCGTCGCCCGTGTTGTCTGGGCTCACGCGTGCCGCTGGGGACAGCTGCCCTCTCGCCGACGGCCGTCTGGACTGGAGCGGCTTCCGCCGGACATCTCGTGGCTTCTGTCCCGTGGCGGGCTGGCCCGGCTTGTTCACGGGCGGTGGCCCCCAAGAGGCCCAGGGGAAGGGCAAGCTCCGTGTGCAGTAGGTTCCCAGCTTTTGTCTGCCAGACCCTTGATGGTATTCATTGACCTCGGCAAGTCACGTGAGCAAGGCGGGAGTCAGTGTGGTGGGACACGGCCAGAGGGTGTGGGTGTGGGGTCGCAGGGGCTAGGGGAGCAGGTGTGGGTGCTGGGGCCGCAGGGGCCACAGGGGTGAGGGGAGGAGATGTGGGCGCTGGGGCCACAGGGGCAAGGGGAGGAGGTGTGGGTGCCTGGGTCGCAGGGGTGAGGGGAGGAGGTGTGGGCGCCTGGGTCGCAGGGGTGAGGGGAAGAGGTGTGGGCGCCTGGGTCGCAGGGGTGAGGGGAGGAGGTGTGGGCGCCGGGGCCGCAGGGGTGAGGGGAGGAGGTGTGGGCGCCTGGGTCGCAGGGGTGAGGGGAGGAGGTGTGGGCGCCTGGGTCGCAGGGGCAAGGGGAGGAGGTGTGGGTGCCTGGGTCGCAGGGGCGAGGGGAGGAGGTGTGGGCGCCTGGGTCGCAGGGGTGAGGGGAGGAGGTGTGGGCGCCTGGGTCGCAGGGGTGAGGGGAGGAGGTGTGGGCGCCTGGGTCGCAGGGGTGAGGGGAAGAGGTGTGGGCGCCTGGGTCGCAGGGGTGAGGGGAGGAGGTGTGGGCGCCGGGGCCGCAGGGGTGAGGGGAGGAGGTGTGGGCGCCTGGGTCGCAGGGGTGAGGGGAGGAGGTGTGGGCGCCGGGGCCGCAGGGGTGAGGGGAGGAGGTGTGGGCGCCTGGGTCGCAGGGGTGAGGGGAGGAGGTGTGGGCGCCTGGGTCGCAGGGGCAAGGGGAGGAGGTGTGGGTGCCTGGGTCGCAGGGGCGAGGGGAGGAGGTGTGGGCGCCTGGGTCGCAGGGGTGAGGGGAGGAGGTGTGGGCGCCTGGGTCGCAGGGGTGAGGGGAGGAGGTGTGGGCGCCTGGGTCGCAGGGGTGAGGGGAAGAGGTGTGGGCGCCTGGGTCGCAGGGGTGAGGGGAGGAGGTGTGGGCGCCGGGGCCGCAGGGGTGAGGGGAGGAGGTGTGGGCGCCTGGGTCGCAGGGGTGAGGGGAGGAGGTGTGGGCGCCTGGGTCGCAGGGGTGAGGGGAGGAGGTGTGGGCGCCTGGGTCGCAGGGGTGAGCAGAGGAGGTGTGGGTGCCGGGGCCGCAGGGGCGAGGGGAGGAGGTGTGGGTGCCTGGGTCGCAGGGGTGAGCAGAGGAGGTGTGGGTGCCGGGGCCGCAGGGGCGAGGGGAGGAGGTGGTGGCCATCGTGGCCGTCTCCCACTGTGGTCAGGCCTCGCCGGGCCCCCGAGCTGGTGACCCCCCCGGCGCGTGCTCCCCGCAGGGAGTGGGCAGGGCGGGCGCCCCACAGAGGTCACGGCGCTGGCCGAGGCGCCTCCGTCCCGGTGCCCGCCCTCCGCCCCTCCCTGGGAGGCTGGGCAGGGGGGAGATGAGGTGCCACCGGGAGCCAACCCTGGCTGTGCCCCCGAGATGCCGTCGGCAGAGACGCCAGGCGCCTGCCCCCCGCGTGGCCCTGGGGCCGCCGAGTGCCCGGCCAGCGCCCGCTGCTCACCCCGGCCCAGCTCGGCGCGGCGGGGGCTGGCTCTAACCCAGGGTCTCTACGGAGTCTCGTTCCATCTTACAACCCCGCGTGGCGCCGGGAGGCCGGCAGCAGTACGGGGAGGCCAGCTGAGAGTCCCCTGCCCGTCCCGTGCCCGCGGTCCCCGGCTCGGTCACCTGGCCGGGATCACAGGGCCCGCGGCGCTGCTCGGCACCTGCTCTCCGCCTCCCGCGCTGTCCCTGTGCCACACGAGGGTCAGGGTCAGACCTGAGCCAGGAGGCCTGGAGGCCTGGAGGCCCGTCCGGCCACGCGAGCCCTGGGCGCCCGGGGGCAGCGCTGACCCAGCCGCGCCCCTGTTCCCTGCGCCCGAGTCCAGGCACCCAGCCACGCAGCGGCGTCCACCTCCGTCCCTTGTGATGCGTGACTGGAAAAGCAGCGAAGGGGGACCCGGGCCCTTGGACCGACGTCCCCCCGTGGTCCTTCTCGGGGATGCAAGAGGCACATCCGGGCCGCAGGGGGGCCAGGAGGGCTGTGGGCGCGGGATCAGTGGCTGAGAGGGAGGCGCACGCCTCCTGGTGCTTCCCTGTGTCTCTCAGCTTGGGAGCGCGGCGTTGGGGTTCGGGGTTCAGGGGGCGGGGGGGGGGGGGGCAGACCGCAGCGCCACCGCCCACCCCCTTCCCACTCAGACACCTGAGTGCAGCCCGCGCTTCCCGGAACCCGCAGGTGGAATCCGGAGTCTGCGGCAGGAGCGGCCCCTGGATCCTTATCCGCGTCCCTCGCACGGAGGGACCCTGGGGCCCAGGACACTCTGCTGCCGGAGCCTGAGGGACTCGGGGTCGGGGGAAACCCCTTGCACACATGACTGGGAGCCACGGGGAGGTCGTGGCTCGGGCCCAGCCTGTCGGGGCGGCTGCGTAGGGGCGGCCACAGCGGGAGTCCCATCTGCGAGGCTCGGGGGACGGCGTCCTGCGTGTCTCCCCTGGGCCGGGAGCCGCGGGAGGGGAGAGGCCTCCGCGTGGTGCGGGTGGGCAGGGGGGGCCAGAGGCCGGGTTCGCGCCTGCAGCCCGGCCCCGAGCGCGCTGCGGTCACCTCCCCGGGGCTGGGGCGCTGCGTCCCCCACCGGCTCCTCTCGGGACCCCGGAGCACCCGCTTCCCGGGCGAGGCCTGGGGCTTCCGCAGGTTACAGTGCAGGCCTGCTGACCGGCCGCCTGGGGAGGGCACCGCTGGGGGTGACCCTCCATCCTCCAGGACCTGACCCCTCGCCTCCCCGAGCCAGAGATCTCCGAGCGCCCCACCTTGACCCCGAGGCCCCGCCGACAGCCCACGGGGAAGGCTCCGGAACACAGGATGCCCAAGACGGCACTCGTGAGGTCGCGGCCGGGGTTGGAGGGCTCAGTCGTGTGCAAGGACGGAGGCTCCCCGGAGGGGGGGATCTGGGCCGCCAGTGCCCGGCTGCGTTCCAGCACACGCCGAGGGGAGCGTTGGGGGAGGAAGCGCGTCGTCTTGCCATTTAGCTCAAGTGACTTGGGCTCCAGGACTGCGATCCCGCGTGGGCCAGGCCTCCTCGCCTCTGACCGCGGCCCCCTACAGGCACGTCGCAGGGCGCCCAGCGGCTTCTCCCCGCGCTCGTGGCCCCGCGGGGCTCGTGGGTCCGGTGTTAACGGCGCCCGCTGTCTCATCCCCTGCAGGCACGGGCCCCAGCTCCGCCACAGACCCCCTCCTGTCCCTGCTCCTGCTAGCTCTGCACGAGCTCCTGCGCCTGCTGCTGGGGCACTGACGGGCACGGCCCCGCCCACGCCCGTGACGGCCCCTGCCTCGGACGCCTCGGACGCCGCCGGGAGCCTGGGGGAAGCATGACAAGGTCCACGAGGACAGTTACCCAGTCACATTTTGGGGGAGGTCACACACGTGCAACACCTAGAATCACGCATCTAGTTCCCAAATAAGATGGAATTTGGACCATGCGGCCTGCATGGGACCAGTGATTTCTCTACTTCAATGTATTTTTTCTTTTCTAAACTTTTCCTCCAGGTCTTCATTTTGCACGAACTGTTGAGCAGTTATCTTTAGGATACTACGTAAAAAAAAAAAAAAAGAAAAAAAAAGAAAAAAAAATGTTGGGTCAAAGGCCTTTCTGACAAAGCAAAACTATTTTTAGTAGATTTTTGTGTTTAGGAATTTTTTTTTTATTTACTCTTTTCCTTTGGGGGCCTTTCCTTTTTTTTTTTATTAAAGTAAGTTATTTCTTTTGAGACGTTTTGATTTTAAAAAGAAAAAAAAGAGATACATCTTATCATGATTAAAATCCACTGTCAATAATATTTATTTTTAAATAAAGATTGGAAACAAGGTCAGACACTTGTTTATAGACCGTATTGTATACCTGCTGGATAACAGTTGAATAAAAAACGACTTTGAAGTAACGCTTCTGCGGGCATGTGTGGATGGCAAGCCCGGGAGCCTGGCGCGCGCCGCCGTGCCCGCTGTGCCACGCCGCAGGGAGCCGTGCCCCGGCCTCCTCGAGCGCAGGGCGCCCCACGGGCGGAGCAAGAGGAGCCCCCAGCCCGGGTTGGGGAGGAGAGAAGGGCTCTGGGAGGAGGTGGCACCTAAAGTCACGAGCGCTGCCCCTTTGCTCGGGGTAACTGTGCCGTGCATTTGCCCCCTTGGGGGACACAGTCGTGCATCTGGGTATTTAGTGCTCCTGGGTGCGCTGCTCGTTTGAGAAGGGAACTCGGGGCGGCGAGGGGTGCTCCTTCGTCTGGCACGGAGAGGTGGCTTCGAGCCTCTAGGAGACGCGCGGTGGGCAGGTGCCACGCGTCCGAAGCAAACCGGCGTGGCCTGGGGGCCGCTCCTCAGTCCGCGACCGGCTGGCATTAGCCGGAACCCACTGGCTCGGCTCACCCAGGTGGTCTCTAAGCAGGTGTGTTTGTGCTGGATGTTGCTCATCGCCTCACAACCTGTGGCATGTGGGGCCGTGGAGCCAGCTGTGGCCTGTGCGTGGAGCACAGCAGGCGTTGGTGTGACTTCCAGGCGCAGGCAAGGTCCTCCAGGGAGGACTGGCCACAGCCTGGGGGCTCCGCAGGGCCCGAGCATCCTGTGCACAGCGCACCCCGTGCAGGGCGGTGCTGGAAGTGCCCTCAGGCCGTGGTGGGGGGCGCCCCGCCATCCAGCCAGTCCCCAGCCCCCCAAGGTCCTCTGCGGGGTGCAGAGACCCCAGGGAGGAGCTGATGCCCGGCGAGGCCGTGGGGAGACCTCCCCGCGTCTGCTGTTTCCGCAGATACGGCAAGTTGCTCACACCCCCTATTGCCGATCAGCACCCATCAAGGCGGAAGGTGATCGGAGAGAGCCAGCAGCTGGGCTCCGGAGCCGCTCTGCGGGGCCTGCTCTTGCACCGAGGGCTGCCCCTCACTCGGAGGAGCAAGCCCCGTCGTCCCCTCAAGACCAAGGACGTGCAGGAAGCCACAAGTGAGGCTGCGCTTCACACCCCCCAACAGAGGCCAGCGGAGGGCAGAGCAAGGCCCTGTGGGGTCCATGAGGGGCAGAAGCAAATCCCTCTGACCGTGGACCTCCCGGACCACGTGCCCTGGACTCAAAGGAAGGAGTCGTGCAGTTGCACCTGTGCACCCACGAGCAGATTGACACAGAGCAACCTCCACACGGGCTCCCTGAGGTCCCTCCTGCAGCACCCCGGGGCGACCATCAAGAAGGGGCAGGCCGCACTGAACTTTATGGGACCTGTCTAAGCCAGAGGAACACGCACCCACCCGAAATGGAAACCGTGGCATTGGACCCAGCACCGAACCACCTTTTCCTTTGGATTTTGGTCCCAGGCCACGACAGACAGGGGCTCGTGCACGAGGACAAATTTGAATGTCTTGATCTGAGAAGGGGGACTGCGGTGACTCAGTGGGCCTGGGCTGTGAAGACCACCCGGTGGACTGGAAGGGATTGGCGGCGGGGGGGGGGGGGGGGCATCATTGCAAATAACACCAAACCCAGGGTGAGGAGGCAGGAGGGGGGAGGAGGGAAGGGATGGCAGGGGGAGACTGGGTGGGAGGGTGGGGGAGATGGGAAGGAGGTGAGGGGAGAGGGCTTGTTGGGGAGGGTGGGCCACACCCCAGTCACCGGGGAGCGCCGGCCCGCACGTGTCCTCTGACGGACGGGCACTGGCCTCGGTGGGGACGTACCAAGGTGAGCCACCCTGAGCTCGTGGCTGAGGGGCTGTGATTGCTGCTTGTCTTGGGGCCGCTTCCCCCGCACGGGCTCATCCCCACATCCGATGGCATCGGGCATCCGGTGGCCGGCGTTTGGGAGGGTGCACCCCCCACCCCGCTTTTTCCGGATAAGAAGCGGCAGGAGGCTTGGTGCCGCTGTTCCCCGTGTGTATGCACACGCGTGTCCAGCTTGAGAACACTTGGGCTTTCTGTGCAGTGAGTGGTGGCGCGGTGGCAGCGGCCCAGTGCTTGGGGGAACGTCAGCCTGGCCACGTGGTGGGGCTGCTGCCCCCAGGCCCCCCTGCCTGCCTTTGCCGGGAAGAGCCTTTGCCAGGGCCCTGAAATGCATGGATAACCCAGGACCCTAAGGAAAGACCTGCCCCCTCTTGTGCCTGCAGACACAACACGAGTCTTTCAAGTCTCAAAACAACACCAGCAGTGACCCCTTTGAGATGACAAAGGGCGGCGGAGCATGAAAATGTCCATCGAGTCACAGAACATGACTCGACGCCGGGTCTAATGTGCCACCAACCAGCAGAGACCCAACAAAAATCAGATTTGTTCCCTGCACTTGATTCTTTTTTTTTTTTGAGAGGGTGAGTGACAAGTAATATTCTTATCAATAAGTGGTAGCCCTAGAAAATAAGGGTGACATCGTTCAGATTGTGAAGTCGGGAAGGATTTCTTAAATAACCCTCCAAAAATGGTAACGATGAGAGAGCAGATGGAGGATCGTGACCAAGTACGATAAAGAGCCTTTGTTTATCAAGAGCCCTATAAAGAAAGTGGAAAGAGACTCGGAAAATGCCTCCATTAAGGGATTAATATCGAGCACTTGCAAGGGAACTCGTAGAAATCGGTCGGGAAAGCACAGATGATACGATGGGGAAAAGGACAGAAGACAAGAACCACAAAAAATACGGCCGGTAAACACTGGCGACGTGTTCGGCGTCACGAGGGATAACGGGAGGGCAGACCGAGTCCATAATGATCACGACCAACGAGGCGAACGTCTGACGATACCAGGTGTTAGGATGTGGATCACGCGCTCCACATAAACTGGCACAACCTCGCTGGAAACGCTTTGCCACTGACTCTCAGGACTGGACATTCACATAAAACAAATGAACTGCATCTTATCACCTATTGGTTGAAAAAGGTAAGTCCCAAAAGATTACGTACAGTATAATATGTTTATACAGTTACAAAACCCAACGAAAGCCAAAAGATAGAGAGAGGATGGGCGGATGGATGGACGGACGGATGGACTAACAGGCTCTTTAAAAACCAATAGGTGAGGGCAGCCCCGGTGCTTAGCGGTTTAGCGCCGCCTTCGGCCCAGGGTGTGATCCTGGAGACCCGGGATCGAGTCCCACGTCAGGCTCCCAGCATGGAGCCTGCTTCTCTCTCTCTCTCTCTCTCTCTCTCTCTCTGAATCTCTAATAAATGAAAAATATTTTTAAAAAAACCTATAGGTGAAATAAACCTAAAAGGAAAGCAGGAGAGTGATGGGTATGGTTGCCTTGGCCCAAGGAGGCAGAGAGATGGAGTGAAGGAGGAGCCCACAGCGGTTGTAGGGGATTTTCAAGATCTTCGTTTCAAACCGAGTGGTGAGTCCGGGTCCCGGTTGCATTCGTTCGAATGAAGGAGCGAGTGACCCCGCACTCCAGTCCCTGGCCAGTGCCAACTCAGCGCTGGCGAGGTGAAAACCAGAAGAAAAAGAGACAGTCCCGTCCGGGGTTTGTCTTGCATCACAAAAGCCACATTCAGCTTTCCCTTCCTACAGCCTCCGAGGTGGGTTCAGACATGTTTTGCTTGGCCTGCAAACTTTACAATATTAGTACACCTCATGTAAAAATCCAATTTCTGGCTTCTCTTGAGAAAATCATAGTATGTGGCTGACGGAGCCCACATTCCTATGTGGCGACAGGCGATGGGTGCCAAGCAGCTGAGTAGGAGCAATCTCCCCACTTCCCGACAAGCCCTGGGCTCTCTCCCCACCCCAGCCCGCTTCGTGAGGGGCCCAATCCCTGAGCATCTGGGGGAGCATCCCGCCCCCAGGAGGCCCTGGCCAGCCTGCATCCTGCCTCTGCCCTCGCAGCCTCCAACAGCTGTGTGCACGCTCCAGGCCCGGAGGCCCAGGAGGGATGGCCGCCCTCGGAACGCTCCCTAAAGGGGCTGTAGCAAAGAAGTCTGAGGGCTAAGCACAATCCCATCGCCAAAGCACATAATTGATGTTTTTGTATAACATGTATCCAGTTTTCCATTTAAGAACATAGGAAAGTGAAATCGGATTGCAGATAAACGGGGTTTTCTTTTCCTTGCAAATGTTGGGTTTTCGGTGCTATTTATTTATTTATTTATAGTAAGTTATGGCATACAAGATTTTCCATTTCTGCTTTGGAGGCTCTGCAGTATGTCCACAGCACAATCTACCAACACAATGTTATCTGCATAACCGACCAATGCCCTGTTTGCGGCCCAACATAGTCCTGCTCCCTAACTCCCCAAAAGCTGCTCCTCTCCAGTGACCCAGCTCTAAGCCCCTCGATGGTAAAAACTTAATTCCCCCAACCACCACCTCCCACGGCTTCTCCAAACAGGGTCCTAATGAATCGGGGCTTTTAACTAAAGCAGACGACAGTCCCTTTTCAGAACGTTAATTCCCATAAAATGGAATGGCAGGTTTACAGGGAAGGCGCTCCTTTATCAGCAGAAACTGATTCCATTTGACTGATTAATTGTCCTCGGAACTGTCAACGGCTTCCGGCCTGGCAGTGACGGCTGGGGAGGAGGTGGCCGTGCAGTGTGGCGATGCGGGGCACTCCCAGGCTGGGGCGGCCAGATTTCGAATGCACAAATAATTACCTCGAATCAATACAGCGAGGGGTTCAGGCCGAGAGACATTCAACTACATTGTTGAAAGAGAAGATGCTGGGCAGCCCGGGTGGCTCAGGGGTTTAGCGCCACCTTTGGCCCAGGGCGTGATCCTGGAGACCCGGGGTTGAGTCCCACATGGGGCTCCCTGCATGGAGCCTGCTCCTCCCTCTGCCTGTGTCTCTGCCTCTCTGTCTCTCTGTTTCTCATGAGTAAATAAATAAAATCTTTTTTAAAAATAAATAATAAAAGAGAGAAGATGCTCATCTTCAGCTAGTCTGCTCCACACTGCGGAATATTTTTAATTTGTGCAGCAGGGATGTCCATCTCTCCTGGTGTAATCCAGTCCTTGGGGAACACCATAAATATGTGGCATTGAGTGTGCGAGGCTCCCTGTGGAGGGCACTCCATCAGCCCAGCCCTGTTCCCGGCCTGTCTCTTCATGTCAGTCTCTCAACACTCAATTTAAAAATATATAACACGCTAATAGATGATGGATGGGTGGATGGATGCATGGATGGATGGATGATGGAAAGTTGGGTGGATGGAAGGATGGATGAATGGACAGAAGGATGGGTGGAAGGATGGATGGAAGGATGGGTGGATGGATGGGTGGAAGGATGGAAGGATGGATGGATGGATGGATGGATGGATGGATGGATGGATGAATGGACGGAAGGATGGGTGGAAGGATGGATGGAAGGATGGATGGAAGATTGGGTGGAAGGATGGATGGATGGATGGATGGATGGATGGATGGATGGAAGGATGGATGGATGGATGGATGGATGGATGGAAGGATGGATGGAAGGATGGATGGATGGATGGATGGATGGATGGATGGATGGATGGAAGATTGGATGGATGGGTGGATGGATGGATGGATGGATGGATGGAAGGATGGATGGATGGATGAGTGGATGGATGGACAGAAGGATGGATGGATGGAAGGATGGAAGAATGGATGGAAGGATGGATGGATGGATGGATGGATGGATGGAAGGAAGGATGGATGGAAGATTGGGTGGATGGATGGACGGAAGGATGGGTGGATGGAAGGCTGGGTGGATGGAAGGATGGATGGATGGAAGATTGGGTGGAAGGATGGATGGATGGATGGATGGATGAAAGGATGGATGGATGGATGAGTGGATGGATGGACAGAAGGATGGATGGATGGAAGGATGGAAGAATGGATGGAAGGATGGATGGATGGATGGATGGAAGGATGGATGGATGGAAGATTGGGTGGATGGATGGACGGAAGGATGGGTGGAAGGATGGATGGAAGGATGGATGGATGGATGGATGGATGGATGGAAGGATGGATGGATGGAAGATTGGATGGATGGATGGATGGATGGATGGATGGATGGATGATGGAAAGTTGGGTGGATGGAAGGATGGATGAATGGACAGAAGGATGGGTGGAAGGATGGATGGAAGGATGGGTGGATGGATGGGTGGAAGGATGGAAGGATGGATGGATGGATGGATGGATGGATGGATGAATGGACGGAAGGATGGGTGGAAGGATGGATGGAAGGATGGATGGAAGATTGGGTGGAAGGATGGATGGATGGATGGATGGATGGATGGATGGATGGAAGGATGGATGGAAGGATGGATGGATGGATGGATGGAAGGATGGATGGATGGAAGATTGGATGGATGGATGGATGGGTGGATGGATGGATGGATGGATGGATGGATGGATGGATGGAAGGATGGATGGATGGATGAGTGGATGGATGGACAGAAGGATGGATGGATGGAAGGATGGAAGAATGGATGGAAGGATGGATGGAAGGATGGATGGATGGATGGATGGATGGATGGATGGGTGGATGAATGGATGGATGGATGGATGGAAGGATGGATGGATGGATGAGTGGATGGATGGACAGAAGGATGGATGGACAGAAGGATGGATGGATGGAAGATTGGGTGGATGGATGGACGGAAGGATGGGTGGATGGAAGGCTGGGTGGATGGAAGGATGGATTAATGGACGGAAGGATGGATGGATGGAAGATTGGGTGGAAGGATGGATGGATGGATGGATGGAAGGATGGGTGGATGGATGGATGGATGGATGGAAGATTGGGTGGAAGGATGGATGGAAGGATGGATGGATGGATGGATGGATGGAAGGATGGGTGGAAGGATGGATGGAAGGATGGATGGATGGATGTAAGGATGGATGGATGGATGGATGGATGGATGGATGGATGGATGGAAGATTGGATGGATGGATGGATGGATGGAAGGATGGATGGATGGATGAGTGGATGGATGGACGGAAGGATGGATGGATGGAAGAATGGAAGAAGTATACATGGATGCATGGATATGGAGGCAGGACAGAAATAGAAATTTTCAAAGATTTTCAAACCTAGACACTCCCAACCATAAACAGTTTATAACTTCAGATTTTCCCTGACCCCATGGGACCAATAAATCCTAGAGGAATTAATTCATATCCTGAAAGGAATTACTTTAGAATTCGTTTAAATAGCAAGTTCCTGCAGCATGTTTAAAATAAGGATTGAATCTGGATTTTATTACACAGAGACTAGAAGCACTGGGGCACGCACGCGCACACACACACACACACAGGTTTAGATGGTTATACCCCAAGGTGTTAAGGGTTGACGTCACCATGGTGGGTGGGATGGTGTGTGCGTTGGTGGCTGACTGCAAGGCTCAACGTTGCCACGATGAACACTACTTCTGTAATAAAATCAAAGCAATAAAATATCTTTAATTAAAGCAATTGTCACACACAGGGAAGATTCAATGTGTAAACTGTAACTTCCCAGTGGTTTTCAGCAGAACATTTGCTCTGGGAAGGGCTCTCCTGGGACATGCTGATTTTCACACTAGGCCCCCCGGTGGCCGAGCATCAGCAGGTCACTGAGGTGGGAGCTTGGGGTTCCCCTGAGGTGGGGATCTACCACAGACCGTCACCCCAAAAGGGAAAGCTGTGTGGCCCAAGCACGGGAGAGGTGGCCAGCGGGACTCAGAGGCAGGGGAGGCTGGAGACACGGGTGTCCGTGTGCCACGGGCCCTGCGGTCTTCAGCGGGGCCGTTACCTCCTGTCAGTCAGTCAGACACACGCAGCTCCGAGTTGGAGAAAGAGCTGACGGTGGGAGGATTCCCGGCCCCCACTCTGCGAAGGAGCTGGTGGCCCCACAGGAGGGGTGAGCACACCCACAGCGAACTGGAATTCCACGTGGACCAAGATCAGCACAGTCATGGGGTGGGAAGGGGCCCAGGGAGAGAAACCATGAATTGCGACGAGGTGCGGGAGGGAAGCACGGGCTCCCCATTCGTGGTTTGAACTGAAGCAGCATTTAGGCTGGGCCTTAGGAGCCTCCCGGCCTCCCTGCCGCGGGACAGGCCTGTGACCTGTGACGCGGACGCAGCGGGATGTCCCCAACCAGGACCGCAGCCGTCTCCTTGCAGCGAAACTCAGCGCTTTTCCACAGCGGCGTCCCCGGAGGTGGAGGCCTCACTGAGACTCCTTCCCAGATGGGTTGAGGTGTGGAAACAAGAAGCAGCGGGTCTCGGGGCGGCTGAGCAAAGGCGGCCCTCGCGGGGGTCTCAGAGGCCCCTCGGGAACATGGAGAGGTCTCCGCACGGGCCCGGGACGCGCGGCGACGGAGGCTGAGCCAGCCGCAGGGGGGAGGGGGCTGAGCCATCCACGCACGGCGTGGGCAGTCAGGGCACCTGTCACGGTGGAGACGACGTGGGGGGACACGGCACGCACACGGCAAAGCAAACCTAACAAGGAGAACCGCAGAAGGAAAGAAGCGCCAGCCCGTCCGCCCCGACCTTTGCCAGAGCGACGCCCCGGGACGACGGAACCGGGGCCAGGGCGGCTCGGCGAGCGGAAGGCAGACCCGGGTCAAAGCCCTGCGCTGGCTGACCTGTTAAAAACTAAAATCAGTCAAATAAATGAGGAACTTGCCGTTTCCCCCTCCGTTGTATGAGGCAGGGACGAAGAAAAATGCCCTAAACACAGCAGATATGTCAGCAATTGGTTTTTATTTATTGAACAGACGTAGGCGTTTGGCCTCCTACCGGTGCGTGCTCCGTAGAAGAGGCCGTGCAAAGGCGCCCACAGGCCGGAGAGGAAGACCAGAGCCTTTGTCCTTGCTCGGTCCTACGAGTAAGGTTCCCAAGTGCCCGACTCACGCCATTGGTCAAGACCGAAAGGGAAATTTTCACGACATGGTTGGCGTGGCGTGTTCTGAGGTACTCACTGCATCAGTCCCGTTTGGGGGCATCGACTCCGTCCCCGCATCTAGGTTACTGGGGGCATTTAAACACGATCGGTGTGTCGTAACCAGAAAGATGCTCTGCACCACGCAGGCCCTCCCCTCGGCCTTCTCGGACTGACCCAGCGCCGGTGGGCGCTCCCAGGTGACACCCAAGGGCCCGTCCCAGGGGCCCGGTCCGTGTCCTCTGCTCCCAGGTGGCGCCCAAGGGCCCGTCCCAGGGGCCCGGTCTGTGTCCTCCGCTCCCAGGTGACACCCAAGGACCCGTCCCAGGGGCCCTGTCCGTGTCCTCTGCTCCCAGGTGGCGCCCAAGGACCCGTCCCAGGGGCCCAGTCCGTGTCCTCTGCTCCCAGGTGGCGCCCAAGGACCCGTCCCAGGTGCCCAGTCCATGTCTTCTGCTCCCAGGTGGCGCCCAAGGGCCCGTCCCAGGGGCCCAGTCCATGTCCTCTGCTCCCAGGTGGCGCCCAAGGACCCGTCCCAGGTGCCCAGTCCATGTCCTCTGCTCCCAGGTGGTGCCCAAGGGCCCGTCCCAGGGGCCCAGTCCATGTCCTCTGCTCCCAGGTGGTGCCCAAGGGCCCGTCCCAGGGGCCCAGTCCGTGTCCTCTGCTCCCAGGTGGTGCCCAAGGGCCCGTCCCAGGGGCCCGGTCTGTGTCCTCTGCTCCCAGGTGACACCCAAGGACCCATCCCAGGGGCCCGGTCTGTGTCCTCTGCTCCCAGGTGGTGCCCAAGGGCCCATCCCAGGGGCCCAGTCCATGTCCTCCGCTCCCAGGTGACACCCAAGGACCCGTCCCAGGGGCCCGGTCCGTGTCCTCTGCTCCCAGGTGGCACCCAAGGACCCGTCCCAGGGGCCCAGTCCATGTCCTCTGCTCCCAGGTGGTGCCCAAGGGCCCGTCCCAGGGGCCCGGTCTGTGTCCTCTGCTCCCAGGTGACACCCAAGGACCCATCCCAGGGGCCCGGTCTGTGTCCTCTGCTCCCAGGTGGTGCCCAAGGGCCCGTCCCAGGGGCCCGGTCCGTGTCCTCTGCTCTTCCACCAGGGCCTCTGCTAAGCCTCAGAGCCTGTTCAGTGTGGCACAGGCACAGGGGCGGCGCAGGAGTTCGGGTGAGGCCCGGGGGTCCCCTGGGCATGCCTCTCCCATCCCTGGTGGGTCATGTCAAAGGCGCTCGGCCTGCCTCAGGACACCAAGTCCCGTCGCCCACACAGGTGACCTAGACAGAGCCCTTTACCGTCTTTTCCTCCTTCTGGGCTCGCTCTCTGCTCCCTCCTGCCAGCTTTGCAGAATCACCCTCAAACTAGTTGCCTCGACCGGGACTCAGAGCCGTGCACGTCGGGGCTGCCCAGCAGCCGTTCTTCCTTCATCACCATATTCCCTTGGGGACTGACTACACCCTCGCTGTGTGCAGATCCGTGGCAGGGGATCTGAGAGGGGCCCGCGAGCCAGGGCAGCTCCGTCGGCCCCTTCTGCGGCCCTGGACAGCCCCGGGAGGGAGACCCAGGGTGAGAACGGCTTGGGCCATTCCCCGTGGCCGTGGCTTATGTTTACTGGCCTGTCCGCCCCGCAGCGCCCTGCCTCGGTCTTCCGCTGCCCACCCGCCCGGCTCCTTTGGGGCCACCTGCCTCCCGTGGGCCCCTGAAAGCCCTCAGCAACCAAGACGTCCTCTCCAGAGGAAGGCAGCCAGCGTCCGGGCTCCCTGCTGCCACCGCAAGTCCCAGCTGACACAGCCGGCCCACTCAAGGCAGACGAGGCTCACGGGGACGTTCCGGGATGCAGGGTACCTCACGGAGCCCCAGGGTGGGAGAGGAGCTTGTGCTTCAGGATGGGGCTGCCACAGAACCCTAAAGGCCGGCGCTATCTGCTGCCTGACACATCCACCTGCTCGGGGCCCTGCAGCTGGTTAAAGATGACCCGCTCTCAGGTGTGTAAGTTCTACATCCGGCGCCCCAGGGAGAAGGTGTGCACCTCACACACACGCACACACGCGCGCACACGGCCCCATCCAAATTCCTAGAGAAGGGCAGTGATTGGCCCCAATCCCATCAAAGGTGACGAGGAAGGAGATGGGGTTCAGTTATCCCAGGTGGCTTCCTGCCCCACCTCCTTCTGCTGCTGAGCGAACGGGGAGCCACTGGGATCCGGGACGATCCTATACGGTGTCCGTTAGGTCAGGGCTGCTCACACCGGTCCCTGGAGGCTCTGGTTAAGGTGCAGGCGCAGAGAGGGCCTGAGCGTCCGCATCCCTATCCGTGGCGCTGCTGCTGCCGGGCGGCTCCGTGCTTTGAGGCCCAGGCCCTGGGGTACCGCCGAGGGGGACCCCTCCAGCCTCACCCAGGGCGCATCCCTCCCTCCCCAAAGCCACCAGGGACCAGGGACCGCTGGGCTGCCCAGCAAAGACGATACGGAGGACTCCTCGGTGGCGGGGGGGCGGCAGGGGCCAGATGTCAGCGACGTTTTCAGGCGCTTCGCTCCCCAGAAGGCTCTGACACGGCCCACGAGCCGCACGTCTAAGAGTCGGTCCAGCAGTCACCGTCACCACGTGATGATCGAACCAGTGAACCAGACCCAGCCCTGCGCCTCACGCTCCCGCCTCGGCCGGGTTGTCCGGGAGCATCGGTGACCACGGAACCGGCGACTCTGCATCTCCTCGCAGCACAGCGGCCCCGACTGCTCCAGTGAAGCTGTCAGCGGCCTCGCCTGCCGCCGGGCCCGGCCCTGGAGGGGCCCCTCCGCCCCGCCCTCCTTCCCCGGTGAATCCCACCTCTCCAGGCTCCCGACGTCGGCCTGAACACTGAGGGCGCCCGGCCGGACCCACCCGTGAGCCTCCACTGTCCCGCCCAAGCCCTGGTCTCACCGGTGTCACCCTGGGCGGTCCAGGCCGCAGCAGCTACTTCAGCTACTCCACATGGCCCGCTCCTCCGAGGCCCCCGCCCACGCCCACGCCCCGCCCCCTGAGCCCCCGCCCCGCCCCCGAGCCCCCGCCCCCGCCCCGCCCCCCGGAGCCCCGCCCCAGCCCCAGCCCCCCGCCCCCGAGCCCCCCCCCCCCCCCCCCCCCGCGAGCCCCGCGCGCAGACCCCGCCTCCCACGCCCTGACCCGCGGGGCCCTCGGGGGCGGGGCCGGCCTCCTGCGCAGGCCCGGCCGCGGGGTCGCGCGTCAGTGACGTCTCAGGCGGCGCGTCAAAGCCCCGCGCCCGAGCCCAGCTGCCGGCTAGAGCGTGCGGTGCGGCGTCCGAGGGGCGTGGGGACGGGTACGGGGACGAGGAGGCCCGCGGAGCCCCCTGCGGTCGGAGGGGCGCGGAGGCCGAGACGCGGGGCCGCCCCAGCCCGGCCCGGGAGGACCGAGGATGAAGGGTACGGGACGCGCTGGCCCGGCGCGGCGGGGGGGGGGGGGGGGGGGGGGTGGGGCGGGTAGGAGGAGGGGCTGACGGGGCGGGGGAGGGGCGGGGCTGACGCGGCGGGGGGGCGAGGGCTGACGCGGCGGGGGGGGGGCGGGGCTGACGCGGCGGGCCCCTCCCCCACCGGCCCGCGCAGGCGCTGGCATCCACATCCCCGGTGCGGGTTCTCGGCGCGCGCCAGGATGACAGCGACTCCCAAGGGTCGTTCGGGAGCAGAACGACATGAAACGCGTCGGTTTGGGGGCGCGGGGGGGGGGCTGGGGGCGTGACCCGGGTCCCGGGATCGAGGCCCGCGTGGGGTCCCCGGGGAGCCCGCTTCTCCCCGGCCCGCGTCTGCCTCTCTCGTGATAAAGCGTCTAAAACGATGAACCCTGCGGAGGCGCGGACCAGGGCGCGGCCGCGCGAGGCTCCAGGACCAAGGACCGTGGGTGCGGACGCGGCGGCACCACTTCCCGGCCTGCGCTGGCGCCTGGGACCCTTGAAGCGCGCTCGGTGCTGGGGCAGCTCCTGAGACACAGGCCTCCTCGCCTCGGTCCTGGGGAGGGAGAACCAGGCCCCGCGACCGCTGCAGGACAACAGCCTCCGTGTGCTGCACCGCGGGAGCTCGGCCTGCTCAGCGGCGCTCGGGAGCTCGGGGCCAGCGGAGCTCCCACGGCCCACGTCAGCCGCGTTGCCCACTGTTCGGCCCTGACAGCAGCCCCCTCGCTTACGCGTACTCCAGTGACACCCACGCTCTGTCCCCCGAGCACGTGAGACCCGGGAGCCTGCAAGCTTTACAGGTGGAAACCACGTTGAAACTAGGTCTTGAGCGTGAACAAAGACCTTCCCTGCTTTACCAGACTGTGCTGTACGACGGCCCCAAGGTCACTGACCCCGCGCTGTGAAAAGCCCCTTTGTTTCCAAACATCTTACTGTTAACAAAGCGTGGTACTTCCAACCCTCCGCGTCCCAGGAAGCTCTAGCACGTGACTTATTTTTTTAAGTTTTACGAGTTTATTTCAGAGAGAGAAAGAAAACGCAAGACCTGGGGGGAGGGAGAAACACACCCTCCTCCCCCTCCTCCTATCCAGGAGCCTGATGCAGCGCACAACCTAAGACACTGGGATCGCAACCTGAGCTGACAGCACATGCTTCACCAAGTGGGCCTCCCAGGGACCCCCATCCTACAAGTTTCAACTGAGCTACTTAGACTTCTAGAGCAACCGTTCAAGCTCCTGACTTGCCGTATCTTGCACCAGTCACCTCCTGCTGTCGTCTACTGACCCGAGGTAGCATCTGAACTTGTTGCACATGCAGGACCCGGGAGTGAGGCCCCAGGATCTACATGTCAGCAGGAACCACCGACGGTTCCCACGTGAATTAGCGTTTGCGAAACACCATTTTATTTTTATTTCTTCTACCAAATGTCTGCTGGAAAGCAGCCAGAAGCCAA
Organism: Vulpes vulpes; assembly: GCF_048418805.1. Taxonomy (NCBI): domain Eukaryota; kingdom Metazoa; phylum Chordata; class Mammalia; order Carnivora; family Canidae; genus Vulpes; species Vulpes vulpes. The sequence continues at coordinate 844,433 of NC_132780.1, forward strand.
ACTGGCAAAGTCATTTGAGGAACTGCACTGCACAGGGACAGAGAAATGAAGCAGTGGCTAGAGAGGTAAAAGTTGCTTTTTAAACAGCTGTATTGGGATTAATTTCACATGGCAGAAAATCCATCCATCCGTTAAAGTTTGCCATTCAGAGATTCCTGGTGTATTCACAGAATCCTGTACCCGTTCCTACTACTTGATTCCAGGGGATTGTTAACACCCCAAAAGAAACCCTACACCCGTGGGCACCCAAGCACATTCTGCCCTGCCCCAGCCCCTGACCCCTATTCATTGCTCTTCAATCTGACCCCTATTCATTGCTCTTCAATCTCTACAGATTGTCTATTCGAACATTTGCTATGCGTGGAATTGTGCTCTCTGTGGTCCTTTATGACGGGCTCACACTTGTGGCTTGCATTACGTCCTGTTGCAGAGACACCAGAGGAAAAAAAAAAAGAGACACCAGAGAGAAGACCCCACATCCCAAAGGGCTCCCGGCTCAGCAGGCCCTCCTGCCCGGAAGCCGAGGTGCCTGTGCCACCTGCCTGGGGATGAGCGGGACCCGTTCCCGTGCCAGCGGGGCCAGGCCTCTGAGAGGGAGGGCCTCCAGGCCAGTCAGGGCGGCGGTGGACGGTCCCTGAGAGGCAGCCCCGGGAGCTGGGGGCCAGGCTGGTTCTTGTTTGGTTTCGGGACAGGTGCATAATCCACATGTTTACACCCTGGAATCCCCCGGGCACGGTGCCACACCCGGAGATCCTGGCCCACCTGTGCGGCTTCCTCTGAGCCAGGCTCTCACTGCCCGGGAACCCTGAGCGGTCCCCAGCACCAGTTCCCGTTTGTCTTTCTCTTTATTCCCCCCAAGCCCGTAAGTGTGAAGTTGCTGTGGGGCACACGGTGTAGGCAGCCGATCTGAATCCCAGAGGCCCGTCCCCGTCTCCTCCGCGTTACACTCAGTGATGAGGCTGCCCAGGAGGCACCTTGACTCCCTCCCTGGTGCTCGGCCCTGGGGCAGCTCCCTCCTCTCCTGCGGCCCCAAACAGCAGGGCCCTGGGCATCTTGATCTCGTTTCCATTGAGATTCTTGTCTCGTCCTGTCTCCCTGAAGTGCAGTGTGTTGGCTGGAAAGTGTGTGCAGCTTCCTGGTTCCTGAGGCTTTTCTTCTTCAAGTCGCTCTCCCAGAGGACAGTGTCCCCGCGTGTGGTCGCCGCCGCTCCGTGTGCGTCGTCATCCTACGGCCCTGCCAGTTTGGGTTGGGTCGTTTGTATGGACGTTCACCCGTTAATCGTTCAGGGCTTTGCTTCGTTGCAAAGGAGAACGGGGAAAGGCCGTCCCTGAGACGCCCACGAATGAAAGAAACAGCCACCACGTCAGTAGTGGAGAGAAACCCCTTGCGGCTCCCCCTGCCTGCCAGCATCTGGGGTCCCCACGGCTGCCCCGAGGCTGCGAGTCAGGCGGCCAGGCCCCAGCTTCGCCTCCTGACCCGCTGTTAGCAAGTCTTCCGAGAAGCCTCCTCTGGCCAGTAAAGCCATTTACCTCCCCACGGCCCCCTTCCCGGGGTGGTTTAGGCCAGTCCTGGCGGGTCTTCATTCCCATGTGTTGATTGTTCGGGATCGAGACACGTTCTGGTTTCTCTGCAGACATGTTGCAGGACACATGGTGACGCTGTGTTCGTGGCTTATTCAAACCTCAGGAAGACCCGAGCCCCCCAGCCCAGGGGAAGTCCTAACAGGGCATCCTTGAGGAGCCACCTCCTGGCCTGGCAGGTGGCAGGTGACCCAGGGAGGCGGGAGGGAGGAGAGAGGATGCGCCGCCTTGCCCACTAGATGGCTCCTCTCAACAAGTAATGGGGAGAGGACCACCTCCTTCCAACCCTGGAGCCCCAGGCCTCACTGCCCCCCCACATCGCAACACACCTCCGTCGTGTTTACATCCAACCCAGACATCTCAGAAGACGGAAGAATAAGAGAGTTCATTCCAGCTAAAAATACAACCGTCTGCCTGTGAAGAGCCTTGCTCGGCGCTGTCATGTGCACACCCGAAGCAGGTTAATAACCGGCCCAAACAGGTGGTTTCTTTCTATGATTACTGGGTCCCCCACCACCACCAAGGCTCCTCCTCGGCTGCCTCTTTGCCCTGCTGGCAGCCCTCAGCTGTTTCCAGCCACCCCGTTGTCACTGCCCACCTGGCCACCACTCTGCCAGCGTAGGGGCCAGCCCACACCCAGCCCTCTGCTCAGACTGGGACCCCCTCACCCTCTGCTGGGAGTCAACCACTGGGCCTGGGGGGCGTGCGTCACCACCACCTGGGGAGAGGGCCAGCAGGAGGCCACCCCGGCCTTGTCACCCCCACTAGCAAAGAAAACCGAATCCAACCAAGATGCCCATAATCCCCCATCTAGTAAGGAATTGTGATACACCATCCTCCTGTGTCTTGGTGCAGATGCAGTGAGATGTGTACCCCAAACCCTGTGGCGGGGAGGGCACCTTACGGACACTCCCTGTCTCAAAGGAACTTTGATTGAATGTAAGACCTTCAGAAACAGCGCAGACTTTCGCTCCGGCAGTCTTACTCTGGGGAATGTGTCTGAACGAGTGTCTGTCCGAGTCCAAGATGTGAAGGAAGGTTAACGCAAAATGTTCGCTGCAGCAGTGAAAACCACACCGGGGACCGGGCTCAGTGCCGGGATGCTCCACGGCCATGACGCATATTTACGAGACATTTTAAAGGACGACGTCACAGATGTTAGTGTTACTTGGTAACGATGTTCAAAGACGTCTGAACGGAAGAATGTGAGTGTGTCGGAGATGCCGACACCTGGTATTAGAAGGTGTGTTGAAGCCGGAGGAACGTTTCACACATTCCTTTAAGGATGATTTTCTGGATGGTAACATTGATAGTGGTCTCCTGATCCTTTTCTGGATTTTTCTAAGCTTTCATCAGTAAACACAAGTGCAAGGAAATGATTATGGTTTCCAAAGACCATTTCAAGGCGAGTGAGGGAATACCCAAGACTGGGGGGCACAGTGGCTGCCTCTGGGGAGGGGGCTGGGGCAGGCTGCATGCAGGGGGAAGCCTCGCCTTTCCGTCTGTCCTCTCTGGAGTCTTCCGAGTTTTGCACCAGGCTCTTATTACCTGTTAAAAGAATAAATAAATGAAGATTTTCCAAAGGAGACACAGAAGGAAACACTAAAGCACGGGAGGCGAGGGGAGAGCCAGGAAAATGTTTTCTTCTCCCGAGTTAGACAGGACTGGAGGTCTGCTCTGCCCTCTTGGGCCCAAAGCCCATCCCAGGGCACCCCAGAACCCCGCTGGTCCTGGGTGACTTCACTCAGGAAGGGCTGCTCCATCTGCTTCAACTCTGGTCAGGAGTTGGGTCAGTGTCTTTCCCAGGAATAAAGGCAGGCAGGCCAGGGGGTGGGAGGGGCTCCAGGGGACATCAGTGTGGGACCTCTGAACCAGGACTCTCATGTCTCATGGGTTCAGAGAGTTGAGCCCAACACATGAATAATGAATGGGTGAGGCTTACCCCAACTTCCCAATCACCTATGAATTAGGAGAACCTATGAATTAGGCCTACTGTGCTGTAGGTCAGGAGAATCATCTAGTCAACGTACCGAACTTTATTCATTGAGGTACTTTTTCAGCTTCCACATCAGCTGCTGCTTCAGGTCCTCACTACCCATGACCAGTCTGTTCAGCTCCTTGTCATCTGTGTACTTCAGATCCCTGATGATGCCCTTACATTCATTCAAGAGCTTTTGCTTCTTATCAGGTGGCAGCTCCATTAGGGCCTGAAGAACTGACTTCGAGAGTCTCCTAATCCATGCATCTAAAGGACTCCAAGCCTCCTCCTCTAAAAACAAGGAAGGTTGAATAAGTTGGGCCTTATGCATACACAAAGGCCTAGGTTCCTGCTGGGAGCACGCCCGTGCCATGACGAGTGGCCACATTCCTGAGCAGGCCAGCACAGCCTCGGCCTCATGTCCCCTCCACCCACAGTTGGGGGGCAGAGGTTTATGGGGACTTCGGTCCATTTGGCTCAGATAATTGACACCCAGCATGCCCTTCCCTAAGCTCTGCCCTCACAGGTGCAGCACGAGGTGTCTCCTCGCACCTGTGCCAACTAAAATCTTCTCCAGAGCCTGGAGGCTTCCTGCCTCCCACAGAACCCTCTCGCCTGAAAGCAGAGAGCTGAGAAGCAAGTGCGTTTTCAAGGAGAATCATCTCCGTGGTGGGGCTGGGTCTTCCCCATCATACGCTCTTTGTCCCTGAACTTTGGAAATGTCAACTGAAAGCACGTGGTTAAGGGACCCTGGGGACAGAGGAGACCTGTACTCTGGAGGCAGTGGTTGTCCACGCCAGCTCTCCAGAGTTGTATAGTGATAGTCGTCCAATGTAGGTTACCCAACTCCTACTCTTCCCGCGACCTCAAAGGGGCATAATCAACATTTTTAAAGGTAAATTTAGGATCCAGTTTCAGGTGCATGACTTTGGGACTCAAGGGCTTGGGTCGAGGGATAGTTGTATCTGGTCGGGTAGGCCGCAGGTTTGCTACAGGAAGGGGCCCTGGGGCGGGGGAATCACACTCGGGTGCCCTCTGGGGCCAGGCAGGAATGAGGGCGGCTCAGGGAGCCTGTGAGTGACCGGGAGCAGGGTCCCTGCCTAAAGGACGGTGGCTACCCCTTGCTGACCCATGGCTACCACACGGAAGCCAGTTTTCTTCATTAAAAAGTGCAGTGAGAAGGCTTTCACGATGGTAGAGGAATTGTAGACTCATTTTAGACTCAAAGACCAGACCCCTCCAGATTGAGTGTAAGGTAGTGGAGGACCATCTATCATGGTAATGGACATCAAAAGAAAGCTCAAGTAGGAACCCTTCTATAGACAAATTAGAATTTAAAGACTCAAGAAATGAAGAAAGACACTATGTCATAATTAAAGAGTTTATGCAGCAAAAGGGTCTAAAAATTGTAAATGATGCCTATAACATGGGAGCAGAAAATTATAGAAACCAATTAATATCAAAATTAAAGAAACGTTGATAATACAGTAACGATAGGGTACTCTTAACACCCCACTCACAGCAATGGAGAGATCATCTAAGCAGAATCATCAAAGAAACAACAGCTTTGAATGACACACTGGACCGGATGGACATTATAGATATACTCAGAGCATGTCATCCTAAAGCAACAGCATACACATTTCTCAACTGCACATGGAAAATTCTCCCGAACAAATCACATACTGGGTCACAATGCAGGTCTCAACTGGTACCACAAGATTGGGAATATTCCCTGAATATTTTCAGACCATAATCCTCTGAAAACAAATCAATCACCATAGGACATTTGGAAGGAACTCAAATACTTGGAGATTAAAGAGCATCCTACTAAAGAATGAATGAGTCAACCAGAAAAATAAACAGTTTAAAAAATTCATGGAAACAAATGAAAATGAAAACACAACTGTTCTACATATCTAGGATAGAGCAAAGATGGTCTGAAGAGGAAGTACACAACAATATAAGCCTTTCTCAAGAAACAAGAAAAGTCTCAAATACACAACCCAACATTACATGTAAAGAACCTGGAGAAAAAAACAGGAAATACATCAGGAGAAGAGAAATAATAAAGATAAGACCAGAAATCAATGACATAGAAACCAAAAGAACAGTGAAACAGATCAGCGCAATTAGGAGCTGGTTCTTGAAGGATTGATAACATGGATGAACCCCTAGCCTGCCTTCTGAAAACGAAAAAAAAGACCCAAATAGATAAAATCACGAATGAAAGGGATCACTACCGACACTGAGGAAATACAATTATAGGAACATATCATGAGTAAGTATACGCCAACAAATTATGCAATCTGGAAGAAATGGATGCATTCCTGAAAACTTAGAAACTAATGAAACCGAAACAGGAAGAGCTAGAAAACCTGAACAGATCCATAACCAGCAAGGAAACTGAAGCAGTAATAGAAAATCTCCCAACAAACAAGAATCCAGGGCTGGATGGCTTCCTAGGGGAATTGTACCAAACATTTAAAGAATTAATATGTATTCCTCTGAAGTTTTTCAAAGAGTAGAAATGAAAGGAAAACTTCCAAACTTGTTCTGTGAGGCCAGCAAAACCTGATGCCAAACCAAAGACCCCGCCAGAAGGGAGACCGATAGACCAATATCCCTGATGAACAATGATGCAAAAATTCTCACCAGGATACTAACCAGTGAGATCCAACAGTACATTGAAAAGATTATTCACCACAACCAAATGGGATTTATTCCTGGGCTGCAAGGGTGGTTCAACATCTGCCAATCAATCAGTTTGCATCACAACATTAATAAAAAGAAAGATCTAGAACCATAGGATCCTCTCAATAGATGCAGAAAATTAATTTGACAAAGTACAGCATCCTTTCTTGAAAACTTTCCATGGTGTGGGGATAGAACATACCTCAATATCATAAATTCCATTTATGATAACCCCACAGCAATGGTCATTCGCCTTGGGGGAAAACATAGCTTTCCCCCCAAGGTCAGGAACATGACAGGGATGTTGATTCTTACCTATGTTGTTCAACACCGTATTAGAAGTCCTAGCCTCAGCAATGAGACCACAAAAATAAATAAAAGGCATCCAGCTAGTAATGAAGAAGTCAAGCTCTTATCTCTGCAAACTGACATGATAGTTTGTGAAAAACCGAAAAGACTCCACCCCAAAATTGCTAGAACTCCTACAGGAATAGCAATGTGGCATTTTACGAAATCAGTGCACAGAAATCCTTTGCATTTCTGTACACTCACAATGAGACAGAAGAAAGAGAATTTAGGAAGCTGATCCCTCAAAGAATTGCACCAAAATCATAATATACCTAGGAATAAACCTAACCAAAGAGGCAATGGATCTGTACTTAGAAAACTATAGAACACTCATGAAGATATTTGCAAATTACCTATCATATAAAGGGCTAGTATCCAAGATCTATAAAGAACTTACTAAACTCAACACCCAAGAAAGAAAAAATCCAATCATGAAATGGGCGGAAGACATGGACAGAAATTTCACCAAAGAAGACGTAGACTTGGCCAACAAGCACACGAGAAAATGCTCTGCATCACTGGCCATCAGGGAAATACACATCAAAACCACAATGACAGGGGATCCCTGGGTGGCGCAGCGGTTTGGCGCCTGCCTTTGGCCCAGGGCGCGATCCTGGAGACCCGGGATCGATTCCCACGTCAGGCTCCCGGTGCATGGAGCCTGCTTCTCTCTCTGCCTGTGTCTCTGCCTCTCTCTCTCTCTCTCTCTATCACGAATAAATAAATAAAATTAAAAAAAAAAAAAAAAAAAAAAAAAAAAAAAAAAAAAAAAAAAAAACCACAATGACATCCCACCTCACACCAGTGAGAATGGGGAACATTAACAAGGCAGGAAACCACAAATGTTGGAGAGGATGCGGAGAAAGGGGAACCCTCTTGCACTGTTGCTGGGAATGTGAACTGGTGCAGCCACTCTGGAGAACTGTGTGGAGGTTCCTCAAAGAGTTAGAAATAGATCTGCCCTACGACCCAGCAATTGCACTGCTGGGGACTTACCCCAAAGATTCAGATGCAATGAAACGCCAGGACACCTGCACCCCGATGTTTCTAGCAGCAATGTCCACAATAGCCAAACTGTGGAAGGAGCCTCGGTGTCCATCGACAGATGATGGATAGAGAAGCTGTGGTCTATGGATACACTGGGATATCACCCAGCCAATAGAAGGGATGAATACTCACCATTTGCTTCGATGTGGATGGAACTGGAGGGTATTATGCTGAGTGAGTAAAGTCACTCAGAGAAGGACCATATCATATGCTTTCACTCATACAGGGATATAGGAAATAGTGAAAGGGATTATAGGGTAAAGGAGGGGAACTAAGTGGGAAAAATTAGAGGGAAGACAAACCATGAGAGACTCCTCTAACTCTGGGAAACAAAAAAGAGGTAATGGAATGGGAGGTGGGCAGGGGGATTGGGGTGACTGGGTGACGGTCACTGAGGAGGGCACTTGATGGGATGAGCACTGGGTGTTATATGTTGGCGAACTTCAATTTAAAAAAAAAAAACACTCATGAAGGATACTGAGGAAGACACGCAGAAGTGGAAAAACATTCCATGCTCATAGATTGGAAGAACAAATACTGTTAACATATCTATGCTGCCCAGAGCAATCGACACACTTAATACAATCCCTATCAAAATACCATCAACTTTTTTCATTCAGCCGGACAAATAATCCTAAAATTTGCATGGAACCAGAAAAGACCCCAGATTACCACAGGAATTTTGAAAAAGAAAAACAAAGGTGGAGACATCACAATGCCTGACTTCAAGCTTTATTACAAAGCTGTCAGTCATCATGAAGACAGTATGTCCCTGGCATAAAGGCAGACACATGTTGGATCAGAACCCAAAAGTGAGGGATCCCTGGGTGGCGCAGCGGTTCGGCGCCTGCCTTTGGCCCAGGGCGCAATCCTGGAGACCCGGGATCGAATCCCACATCAGGCTCCCGGTGCATGGAGCCTGCTTCTCCCTCTGCCTATGTCTCTGCCTCTCTCTCTCTCTGTGACTATCATAAATAAATAATAAAAAATAAAAAATAAAAATATTTAAAAAAAAAAAAAAGAACCCAAAAGTGGATGCACAACTCTATGGTCAACTCATCTTTAACAAAGAATATCAAATGGAAAAAGAACAGTCTCTTCAATAAATGGTTTTGGAACAATTGGACAGCCACGTGCAGTATAATTAAACTGGACCCTTTTCTTACATACAAAAACAAAAACAAAACAAAAAAAAACTTCAAAGTGGATGAAAGATCCAATGTGTGACAGGAACCCATCAAAACCCTAGAGGAGACCACAGGCAGCAACCTCTAACCTCAACCACAGCAACTTCTTCCTTGCCCTGTCTCCAAAGACAAGGGAAACAAAAGCAAAAATGAGCTATTGGGACTTCATCAAGATAAAAAGCTTCTGCACAGCAAAGGAAACAATCAACAAAACCAAAAGAAAGCCTACAGAATGGGAGAAGATATTTGAAAATGTTTATTGATAAAGGGCTAGTATCCAAAATCTGTCAAGAACTTACCAAGCTCAACACCCATGAAAAACAATTCAGTCATGATATGGGCAGAAGAGATGAACAGACATTTCTCCAAAGAAGACCTACACATGAAAAACAGACGCATGGAAAAATGCTCCTCATTTCCACATGAGGGAAATACAAATCAAAACGGCAATGAGATAACACCTCACGCCAGTGAGAATAGCAAGCATTAGCAAGTCAGGAAACAGGAAATGTTGGTGAAGATGTGGAGAAAGGGGGAACCCTCAACAATGTTGGTGACAATGCAAGCTGGTGCAGCCACCGTGGAAAACTGTGGACGTTCCTCAAAATCTTGAAAACAGAGCTATCTTCCAACCCAGGTATTCCACTACTGGGTATTTACCCCAAAGATACAAATGTAGTGATTGGCAGTGGCAACTGCACCCCAATGTTTATAGCAGCAATGTTCACAATAGCCAAATTATGGAAAGAGCCCAGATGTCCATCCACAGGTGAATGGATAAGGAAGAGGTGCTGTGTAGATACAATGGTCTACTGCTGGGCCATCAAAAAGAATGAGATCTCGCCATTTGCAACAACATGGATGGAACTAGAAGGTATTATGCTAAGTGAACGGGGTAACTCAGAGAAGGAATTATCATATGATCTCACTGATATGTGGAATTTAAGGAGCAGAATGGAGGGTCATAGGGAAGAAAGGAAAAAATAATCAGATGGAATCAAAGAGGGAGATAAACCATAAAAGACTCTTAATCATAGGAAACAAGCTGAGAGTTGCAGACGATGGGGGTTGAGGGGAGAGAGTACCCAGTGATAGACAGTGAGGAGGCCTGCGATTTAATGAGCAGTGGGTATTACATAAGCTGCTGGATCCCCAACTAACAATATACTATATGGAAGTTATTCTATTTAAATTGAACATAGTAAAAATGCTTAAGATGAAAAAATATACATGAGGAAGCCCAGCATTCTTTGAAAAATCTCTAAATATATTTTAATTAAAAATAAGAAGTCCCATGATTCTTAAAGATCATGACGAGATGTTAATGGATGCGGCGCAGCTACTTAGTGACCCTGAAAGGGCAGAGCCTGGACAGGAGAGACGCTGGGGTCACGTGGACAAACCTGGCAAGGACCCCCAGAACCAGAGGTCGCGGCGGGCGTCCCCAGGGAGGCCCCGTGGAGGTCACGTGTCCCTGAAAAGGGGCCACGAGCCGGGCGCCACTCCTCCTCCGAAGGTCTGGGACAGGAAGGGACCCTTGATGCGAGAACTAGCAAAGTCCCGATCGAGCCCGGGAACGGAGAACAGTGACGCGTCGGGGTTGGTTGCTGACTTGTGACGAATGCACCACAAGGACGCAGGATGGGAACGTGGGGGGAACGGAAGCGGCTGAGGGGTTTGGGGGGTTCTCCGCACGGTCCGCCAACCGCTCTGTGCTTCGACGGCCCCGTCCAAGTGAAGGGTTTCTCTGAATGGAGACGCCGGGGCCAGAGGGGCCCGGGCCTGGGTGGGCCCCGCCAGGAGGCGGGAGCCTGCAGCCTCCCAGGAGGCCCGGCGTGGACGCAGCTGGAAACCCGCTCCTCCCCGGGACGGAGCCAGGCCGGCCTCGGGCCCCGAAGCGGAACGCAGCCCCGGCCAGGCTGCCCCTCGGCTGCAGAGGAGGGAGGACTCGGGAGGGGAAAGCAGCCGTTCCCAGGGTCTGCTGAACGTCCCCCACGACGCCCGAGAGACGCTTCGAGCCGGCGGCAGGTGCACTCATCTGCACCTGGACGGCTGCTGCTGCTCCGGCCTGGGCCCGTCTGCTCCCGGACCCGGGACCCGGCCGTCTCTCCCCACGAGCAAGTGGAGAAGGGCCCCCCGGCTCTGCTCGTGGGTGCTCGGCCGTGCCAGCCTCCCCCCAGCTCCCTCTGCAGGGACACGTAATGGTGCCAGGGCCAGAAGGCCGGCGGGGACCCAGCACAGCCCCACTGTCGGACGCTGGGACACGTCCCTGTGGGGAGAGACGCCCCGGGTCTGCGTGGACACGTGCCATTTGCAAGGATGCCCGGATTCCTGAGACATTCACACTCAAGCCCGTGTTGCCCATAGGATGAGTTAGGTCCACGGAGACCATGTCACAGAAGCAACCTCAGCGCAAAGCATCGCACATGGGTCACCCTTCCGTGGGGTCTCTGTGGTGTCAAGGGCTGTTTATACGACGCCCTGGAGGCGGCCGCCCCGCACGGAGCTTGCACTTACCAACAGTTTCTTTGGGTTGGGCTCTGAACAGACCTACAAAGAAAGCCCAAAACCTTGTGCCCTTCTTCTTCTGTTTAGCTATTTTCTTCCTCTCCTCAGCGATGGAGCAGAGCACCATCATGATGCCTTCTTCTTGGACGGGTTCCTTGATGAACCTGGAATGAAGCCTTTCAAACGGAGAGTGTTAATGAGCATTGGAGTATTTCTGCCCAAACGCTATTGCTCCTAGTGTCGAGGCCGAGTGGACGGCAGCAGCTCGGCCGTATGCATACAGAGGGCCCCGGCCCTGAGGGCCGTTCCTTGGCTCGGATGAAGCAGGTGGCACTTAGTTAACAAGCAGATGGAACCGGACCGGACGGAAGGTCTTCCCTGCCCTCTGCTTAACCTCTGCTGTATGACAGGAAGGAGCAAGGCCAGGACGCGCTCCCCCCAGCCAACCGCGGAGGCCAGTGCACCCTCCTGGTGTCCGCGGCCTTCTGCTGGCTCCCGCATCCCCGGGACCTGGGCCTGGTGGGGGGCACAACGCCCCGGCCTCGATCCTGGCCCTGGGATGGGGCAGGGGAAGGCGCTGGACCCGGGGACCACGCGTGCCCGCCCTGGGCCCCTGAGCACACTCGCCCAGTCCTGCGTGTGAAGTGAGACACACCAGCTACAGGCTGAGCTCCCAAGGGTCTGAGGGGATCGGAGGCGGGCACCCGGCGGGGGTCAGGGTGGCCCTGGCGGATGTTCTCTCACCCATACATGCCTCTGACACGCCACTGATGCCAGTGGGGCTCCGCATGTGGGCTGCGAAGGCAGGGCCAGGTGACCTGGGAAGGACCACAACCCAAGAGGTGACAGGTGACACAGCCGTGGAAATGCGGGGGGTTGCAGGTCGGGACAGATAGACGGACCTTCGCAACGATGAGCTTTGAGGAGCTCCCTGAGGTCAGGAAGCTGTTGGCCACACGGGTGGGAAGCGGGCAGGCAAGCGGGGCACGGGCAGCTTGGGCTCTGCCCAGTTGGGGCGCGTGGGGAGCACAGCGCTGACAGGCCACCTGACGGGCCCTGGAAGTAAAGCCCAAGAGGCCGGGAGCTGCTGCTTCTCCCCTGGCTTCAGCTGGACCCCAGGTGGGAAGGGCCCCTCCCTTCCATGACGCCTGAGTCCTCAAGCATCGCTGAGGGACCTCGACTCAGCAGGGGGCAGACCCTGGTGCTCAATAACGTCTGCTGACATGTTTCCCCCCAAGGGTCCTCCAGCACCAGGCTCTAAGGCGACGGTACCCTCCCGGTCCTGGGAGAGAACCAGGAGCCCTTACCACAAGTCTGCGGGTCTGCGGCGTGGCCACGGGCAGGCTCCAGGGCTTCTGTGCAGTCCCAGGAGCGGTCAGAGCGTCCCGCGCTCTGGCCCCCGCAGTTCCTGAGGTCCCGGGGTCCCCACCGTGCATGGGACTCCCTGCCCGCCTTGCCACGTACAGCCACGATGCGGGCTGAGCTGCTGCCTTTGCCACAAGCCTCCAGCTGGCGTCCTAACCGCACTGTGGACAGCAAGAGCCTAGGAGAGCACGACCCAGGGCTCCTGCCACCTACCACGTTGCCCTCGAGCTCAGAAGGTGCCACCAACATCCCCCCAACGTGTCTGCTTGACCACGTGGGGTGTGGAGGCCGCGCAGGGTGCTCCAGGGCCTGGAGGAGGTCAGGTGCGCCTGCCCCGCCCTGGCTCCCTGCGTCCTGGACCTGCCAGGACACCCGTGGCACCCGGGCTCCTTTCCCCCCACTGCAGCCCTGGCACAGAGTCCAGGCCCCTCCTCCACCCTGGAAGCGAGCCGCCGGGACGGGCGAGCCCCGTGCACACACAGGTCACAGTGACGCACTGGAGTCCTAACAGCAACCGGACTGCACCTGGCGCGAGTCACTGAGAGAGGAGGGGGCGCGGGCTGTGACTTGGTGTACCCAGTCCGCAGGTGCCGCGCAGCTATGCCAATAACATGAGCTTTGTGTCAAATACTAACGGATTTCGAGTATTGAGAACCCACGGGTCTCACTTCACGGTAGGTCCCTTCGTGGATCGAGCGGTCCTCCGGGTCCCCGCTGTGTCGTTCACACCCGGCTCCTGCCGGCTTTCTGGCCGTCCGCTGTGCTGGGGAGCAGGGGACCGCGGGCAGTCCTGGCGGGCCCTTGGAGGCTGCGGTGAGCTGCCCACTGCGGGCTCCCGAGGAGCCCACCATGGGCTGCGGGGCTGGCTGCCCGGGCGCTGCCCTCACCGGTGGGGAGGACGCACCCGCACTCACACTGCGCGGTGAGGAAATGCGCGGAAAGGGGCAGGAGAGGCCCCCCCCCAACCAGCGTCCCTCAGGGAACCTAGCTCCCAGCTGCTCTGAATGACTCCCCAGCAACGCCAGGGGCTAGGGAGGCCTCGTGGTGCAGATGGCACCCCCGGGCCCCCCGGAGCCCAGCAGGGCCGCGCAGGGCACAGGCCAGGGCTGCGCGGAGCTGGGGAGCCAGCCGGTGTCGGGTGGTGGACGCGGCCCCTCCCGGGCCCAGGCAGGAGCGCCTTAGGGGAGCAGGTGCCTCCTCCCTGCGCCCCGTCCCTGCCCTCCCAGCCGTAGGGAGGTCACCCTGCGACCTCTCAACGTCTCCCCGTGTCTTCTCGTGAAGGCTAACTTCCAGCCCCCGGGGAATCTTCACCATCCCCCCATCCCCGGGACTTCCGGCTGGCGGGGCGGGCAGGCCGGGTGCTGGCACCCGCATCCTCCTAGGACGCCGCCCTGCACACACGGGAGGGGCGCACAGCCGGTGCCCCCGGAGCCCACGCACACGCGGCCACTGCGGACGCCCCACTGGGTGCCAGCGCCCTGAGTCCCGCCCCTGGGGTCGCAGCCCGCTAGGCCGCCTGTGCTGCCTGGGCCGTGACTCGGCCTCTCCATGCCTCAGTGGCTTCATAGGGGCCCTGGACACCTGGCGCCGGGGGCGGGACCCGCAGCCCGTAGGTCTCCTGGCACCACGCCCCGGGGGCTGGCCTCTCCCGTGGGTGCCCAGGCCCTGCACCTGCCGGGCCGCGACCCCCCGGGGAGACCCAGGCCCTGCACCTGCTGGGCAGTGACCCGGGGGGACCCAGGCCCTGCACCTGCTGGGCCGCAGCTGCAGGCAACGGAGGCCCGCACTCCCCTCGCCTCAGGTAACCCTCCCAGCGCGTCCCCCCTCCTCGCACCCCCCTCCAGCCCCAGCCTTTTGGTCTCCAATCACCTTAGTGCCATGGCCACCACCGCTGCCATCACCACCAGCACTGCCGATGCCACAATTCTCTGCTTCACTGTCATCCCCGCCACCACTGCTATCGCTTTGTCCAGCAACCATTCGATTGTCTTCTGCATCACCATCTCCAGGAGCATATCAATACCCCTTCTCAGCCACGATTTTGCCTTTGCCGCCATCGTCTTTTCTGCATCTGCCGTCGTCATCTTCTCTTCCTTTGTAGGTGCCACACCGTCCACCAAAGTGTTCACCAACTTGTGTGCCACCACGTTTGCCACCACCGCCTTCCCCTGCTGCACTATATCTGGATCTGTCACCACCGTCTTCTGTGCCTTCGCTGCCCATGCCGTGTTCCCCTCCACTGGGACTGTCCTCTCTTCCTTCATCGCAGGCCTCCCCTCCACCATCACCTTCTCCGACAATATCTCCTTTGCCTTTGTTGCCACCACCGTCACCGCTGCCATGTCCTGAGCCATCCTCACATTTGCGGTCACTGTCCTCTTCAACAGCACTGCCACCACCACTGTGACCACTACCATTGCCACAGTCAACACCCACGCGGTCGTCCTGTGCTGCTTTGGAGCTTTCTTCACCCTCGGCTTCTCTGGAGCCTTCTCCTTCGCCCTCGGCTGCTCTGGAGCCTTCTCCTTCGCCCTCGGCTGCTCTGGAGCCTTCTCCTTCGCCCTCGGCTGCTCTGGAGCCTTCTTCATGCTCTGCTCCTGTGGAGCCGTCGGCCTCCTTCTATGCAGCCTCCGGACTGGGGCTGGCCTAGAGCCTAGAGCCTGAGGGCTGTCCTCCTCCACATGCTCTCCCGGAGGGCCGTCCACCACGCCCACCATGTCCACCACACGCACCGCCTGCCCGCACTCCATCTGCACCTGCAACCCCAGCCCTGTACCGCAGCCTCCGCTCACCTAAGATGAGCTTACTTTGGACTTTCCTGAAATGCCGAGAGGCCTCTCCCCTTGGCCTTTGATGCGGATCTCTGAGCCTTGGGCCCACAGAAGCCCCTCCCTCCATTCATTGGACTGGGGAGAGCTCAAGGTGCTGAGTTAATATTTGCTGAATGTGTGGCCAAAGTCCAACATCAGGGGCTTTCCACGAGCTCCCCACTGCTGGCAGCATTTATCTCTGGCTTCGGGAGCTTCAAAGGCTAAGGGTTTCAAGGGAAGGGGTGTCCAGCTTTCAGGACTAAGCTGAGGTTGGGGAACCTCTAGGGAGGGTGCAGAGGTGTGTGTGGAGGGACGGCAGGCAATACGCTATGGGGAGTATGGAGAACACCCCCTTTCCCCTGCCCCAGCCACACACGCACCCCCCCCCCATGAACCAAGCCCCTGGCGGGAGAACGACCCGGGAATTTTCCAGCACAGAGACGCCCCTCAGTGGGAGCTCCTGGGAGAGGGGCGCCCCGCAGTGGACGGAGCTCTGTTGGGGTGCCGCAGCCTTGGGAGCTACCCGGGGTCTCCCCTTGCCCCCACGCCCCTTCCCGCCGGCAGCTGGCTGTCCCTGCTCCCCTGGGGGGCACCCGCCGGACCTGAAGCTGGAAGGCGGCGGGGAAAGGGGTGCCGTGGGCGCGCATCCCTTCTCGGGCCCCCTTTCTGCCAGGACAGCGGAGACTCCGTCCGTGTTCCCCCAGGGCTTCCCGGCTGGGGCCTCAGGTGCACGAGGCTCCGTCACCCCCATGCCCGGCCCTGAGCAGGACTCCGGGGGGAAGCCTGGGCGGATAAACAGGCGGCGTCTGTGCAGCTTCCGTGGGTCGGGACGTCAGCGATGCGAGGGGCGCCGTGTCCCCCAGGCCCTGCTCTGGCCACGGCCGCTCCCCGTCCCCCTGCCTACGCAGGACCCGCCACGGGGGTTCCCTTGGCAGCTGCCCTCAGGCTTGGCCGCGGAGCCCACTGGGGAGCCAGCCCGACCGAGACCCGCAGGCGGGGGGGCACCTGCCTGGGGGGCGGAGGCCTTTGTGGCCCGGGTGGGGGCCCTGCTGGGCCGGCGGGGGCGGGGTGGCCCGCGGGAGCCAGGCATTTCCGTGGAGCGAGCTCCTCAGAACATCTCCAGGAACCTCGCAGACGACAGGCCACGCGGTGGGAGCAAAGCCGCGTCCAGTGACGCCGGGGAGCACCGGGCAAGGGCGCGGCGCAGGGAGCACGGACGCGGCGGGCACCCCGTGCCCCACTCCCAGCGCCGGGTGGGGAGCCCGCTGCTTCCCCGGGACGAAGGCCCCGGGGCCTCTGCTGCGGGCAGGGGAGGGCGCCGCTCTGCCACCCCCCT
Organism: Vulpes vulpes; assembly: GCF_048418805.1. Lineage (NCBI taxonomy): Eukaryota > Metazoa > Chordata > Mammalia > Carnivora > Canidae > Vulpes > Vulpes vulpes. Next base: position 861,286 of record NC_132780.1, read on the forward strand.
CCCCGGCAAGCAGGGAGCCACAGGGCACAGCCTGGCCAGAGAGCGCCGGGCCTGCAGGAAGCCCCCGCGGACCCTCGTGTGTGTGGATCTGCGAGGATTGGGGGGGGGGGTGGCAAAGGGAAGGTGTCCTGCGGGCCAGAGCCCTTCAGTCCTCTGAGCCAGATCACGCAGTGATGTCGTATCCTGCCACATTGCTGAATTCCTATATGACCTCTAGCAATTCTGGGGTGGAGTCTTTTGGGTTTTCCACCTAGAGAATCATGTCATCTGGGAGGAGTGAGAGTGAGCTCTTCTTTGACAATTTGGATGCCTTTTCTTTCCTTTTTGTTGGCTGATTGCAGAGGCTGGGCCTTCTAGTACTGTGTTGAACCACAGAGGTGAGAATCAACATCCCTCGTGTTCCTGATCTCAGGGGGGAGACTCTCAGTTTTTGCCCACTGAGAACGATGTTCACTGTGGGGTTTTTAATACATGGTTTGGGTGATATTGAGATATGTTCCCTCTAACCCCACACTCTGGAGTGTTTTCATCAAGAAAGGTTGCCTTATTTTATAAAATGCTTTTTCTGCGTCAGTTGGGAAGATCGTATGGTTCTTGTCTTTTCCTTTATTAATGTGATCTATCGCGTTGATCGGTTGAACCACCTTTGCAGCCCAGGAATACATCCCACTTGGTTGTGATGAATAATCCATCCAAGGTATTGTTAGTTCCTATTGGTTAGTGTCTTGCTGAGAATTTTTACATCCTTGTTCATCAGAGATATTGGTGTGTAATTCTCCATTTTGGTGGGGCCTTTGGTTTGGGGATCGAGGTCATGCTGGCCTCATAAAACAAGTTTGGAAGTTTTCCTTCCATTTTTATTCTTTGAAACAGCTTCAGAAGAATATGCATTTGTTCTTCTTTAAATGTTTGGTGCAATTCCCCTGGGAAGCCGTCTCTTCTCTGAACGGTGGAACCCTTGATCTGTTCCACCGTCCTTCGCTGTCTATATCATTGTTTCCGCACTAATCTTTATTAATTCTCTTCTCCTGTTGTGTTTGCTGTTCCTTCTCCAGCTCCTTTAGATGTAAGGTTAGGATGTATATGTGAGACTTTCCTCGTTCCTAAGAAAGCCTTATATTGCTATGTAATTGCCTCTTAGGAATGCCTTTGTGGTCCAGATTTTCAAATGATTCTATGAATTTTTTGAATAATTTCCTGGGAGATGCAATCCAGACTTTTTATACCCATTTACGATTTGATCCTGCCTCTGCCCTCCGCAGCCTCTGACAGCTGTGTGAAAGCTCTAGGCCTTGCAGGCCTAAAAGGGATGGCCGCCCTCAGAACGCTCCTAAAGGGGCTGAAGCAAAGAAGTTTGAGGGCTAAGCTGCTCTGATGGGCCCTCCTACGCTGCGCTGCCTCCCCACCCACAGGCGACCCAGGAGGGGGAAGGGAGGAGGGTACGAGGCCGCGTCACCAGGTCCCTGGGAACCAGCTTGGCAAAGCATCCGAGGGGCTGCCCAAGGTGCGAGGACGTGATCTGCCTGCAGAGCCTGCCCAGCTGCACGGCAGACACGGATCCCAGGGGAAGGCTCCTCTGATGCGTCTCGGCCCAAAAGCAACAGGCTGAGCAGACGTGAGGACTCATAAAACCCACAACCGCTTTGAGACCAATTCCTTTTAATGTAAAACAGAAGAAAAGGGGAAAAAAGAAATAGGTCTGTTTACTCTTTCTCCACATCAAGCTTAATACTGTAGAAGCAGCTTTATGAACAGGCCCCGCAGACCATCATCTCTGCGGCATTAGTTCCAATCGCATTATTGCCTAATCGCAGAGCACCAGAGTGTGTAACGTGGGAGCTGTCATCAGGCGGGGACACGGGGGAAGGAAGGTTTTCACGCAAAGCCCAGGGTTCCGGAAACTGGACCAAGAACAGCAGCAAGGATCCAGCTTCCCCCCAGCTGCCCTCTGGGATATCCCAACCGTCCACGTCAGGGAGGCAGCAGAGAACACAACGTCCTCAGGTGGCGCCTTATGCTCCCTTAGAGCAGAACCTCACGAGGAGATGGAAGTCCAGGAATGCTGGGTCATCCAGCAGCTACCGTGTCTGTCGCCAGGCTGCATGAGCGGCAGGGACACCAGGTGAACGTGGCTCCTTTCTGAGCACAAGGCAGCTGGTCTCCTGAAGGAGGCCCGCGTGTCAGCAGAACTCGCTGATGGAGACACCTGGAGGAGGTTTCTTCCAAAACAGGAAGCCTAGCCCCGAATCCCTAAAGGACAGAGCGGGAGGAAAGGAAAGGGGCAGCGAGGCCACTAGGTCCCCGCCAGCACTTGCTTCCCTTGGGTGTGGCCGACTTGTTGAGAACGAGCTTCTGAAGAAGCCAGTGAGGGGTGGCAGGGAAGCAGGAGGAGAAGGGAGAAGACGGCAAGGGCGGATTCCCAGTGGGCCGCACATTGGGGCGGACCCTTGGGAGGCTCCGAACGATCCCTTACACCCCAGAGTTTGACCTGCCTCAAGGCAGAGATGGAAAGGGCTTCTTCCCCTACGGCGGGCCCTCCTGTCTATGGGCTGCTCCACGTGAGAAGATACTCTCCGCTCACAAGGAGGCGGCTCTGGGGCTCCAGCACATCCCACAGAAGGTTGTGGGTGTGGTCTGTGAGCCAAATCCCAGATGGTTGGGGAGAGGGGGGTGTGGTAGATGAAAGAGACCCAAGGAGATCAGCTGCCCAACACCCAGTGTGTGCACAGACGGACTCAAGCTTGGCAATGAGATACGGGTGGACGATCGGCTCCACACCTGGCCATAAAGCTCCAGGCCATAAAGCTCCAAGCGCAGCTGGCAACGCACGTGCTCCCTTTCTACTTAGTGCAGGTTTTCCAACTGGATTCTTCCTTTCCAAATCATGTAGGCGACCCTAGGACCTTCGCACTTGCGTATACATTTTTTTTTAATTTTTATTTATTTAGGATAGTCACAGAGAGAGAGAGGCAGAGATACAGGCAGAGGGAGAAACAGGCTCCATGCACCGGGAGCCTGACGTGGGCTTCGATCCCAGGTCTCCAGGATCGCGCCCTGGGCCAAAGGCAGGCGCCAAACCACTGCGCCACCCAGGGATCCCGCGTATACATTTTTAATTAACGTGTCCGTTTCTACAAAACACATCTAGGATTTTCGTGGACATAACGTGAAATCCATAGATCAAGTTGAAGAGAATTGACAGCTTGACAATATTGAGTCTTCTGACCCATGAACGTGGCCTACGTCCCCTTGTTTCTGCGAGTCCCTAATTTCTCTCAGCAGTGTCTTCTGGGTGTCAGTCTACAGGACTTGCACATCTTTTACCAAATTTATCTGTCGGTGGTTAGAACTTCTGATGCTATCATAAAGTGAGTGGTTTTAACTTTAAATTTCTCACTGTTGCTAGTTTAAGGAAATGCAATGTGCTCGTTCACGTTGATCTTTTTCTTGCAACCCTATTAAACCCCCTGTATAAGTTCAATAGCTGTTTTTTGTAGATTCCTTATAATTTTCTACTTAGGTGGATACTGTCAGCAAATTCATAGGGTTTACCTTTGCGAAATATATGCTGGCTTTTTTCTTTTCATGTCTTATTGCACCAACTACCGCCTCCAGCATAGAAGTGAATGAAAGTGGTAAGAATGAATGTACTTGTCTTGTTCCTGATCTTATGGGAAAAGTGCTTCCCCTTTCACCATTAAGGATGATGTTAGCAGGTTTTTCACAGAAACTATCACCATGACAAAATTGTATTCTATTCCTAGATTACCATGTATTTTTAGCATGAATACTATTTTTTTGACAAGTTTGCCATGTTTGGATGTTGGATTATGTCAAATTAGTTTCTACATCTACTGAGATTATAGGATTTTCCTTTTTCTTAAAAATGACTACATTGATTTATTTTCAAATGTTAAACTGTGGTTGTGTTCCTACAGTAAGTGCCACTTGGCTGTGATATATTCTTTATGTTTCGTTGGATCCAAGTTGCTAAAATCTTAAGAACGTTCACATCTGGGCGTCCTGGGTAGCTCAGTGGTTTAGCGTCTGCCTTCGGCCCAGGGTGTGATCCTGGAGACCCAGGATCGAGTCCCATGTCGGGCTTCCTGCACGGAGCCTGCTTCTCCCTCTGCCTGTGTCTCTGCCTCTCTCTCTCTTTCTACTGCGCCTCTCATTAATAAATAAATAAAATCTTTTTTAAAAAAGAATGTTCACATCTAATGTGCATGAGAAATTTTAATGTGCCTTCCTCCACTCTTTTGTCTTTTCTGGTTTCAAATTAAAGGTAATGCTGGCCTTGGAATAAATTAGGAACTCTTCCCTCATCTTCATGTTTCTAGTAGAGTTTGGATTGAATTGACTCTATTTCTTCTTCAGTGATCGGTAGACTTCTATACTAAAGACACCAGGGCGTAGAATATTTTTAATGAGAAGTTGTTGTTGTTGGGGGTGGTGGTGGTTGTCTGTTCACTGTGTTTCGTTTTGAGTAGGCTTCACGCCCAACATACGGCTTGACCTCATGCCCCCAGGATCAAGCGTCACGCACTTTACTGACTGAACCAGGCAGGTACCCTGGGCAAAGGTTTTAAATTATACATTTATCTTCTTTCATAGATACATTTGGGTCATCTAATTTTTTTCATGACTAGGCATTCGTAGTTTGTGTCTTTCAGGAAATCAGTCCATTTCGTGTAAATTGTGGAGTCCTGAGTATTTTCGCACACAGGGCATTACAAGGTTTTTCCATGTTTGCTGTTGGGAGCAAGACTTATTCCCGCCCGTAGGAGTCCAGAGATTTTTTTCTACCTGCTCCTTTTCAGAAGCACTTTCAGATGCCTCAAGAATTTTCCTCCCATGCGTGACTGACTTGAGTGGAACGTGAGGACTCCAGGGGCTCCCTCTCCCTCCTTCCCTTCCGAGCTCTCTCGCTTCACCCCCCACCCCACCCCTCCTCTGGCAGGCTGCCTGAAAATGCCAGTCACTTTGGCCTCCCTGATTTTCCAACTCCGTCTCCTCATCTTGAGGAGAACCCTGGGCTCTGTATGGACCTCTCTCTTCCTGGAAACTCACTTACCTCATGGGGGAGGTTGGGACCAGAAATAAATATTTGGGAGCAAGTACACAGAGCTAGTAAGTAAAACCGCAAGGGCAAAGGGAAAGAGCTTGTGGTGGAGGCAGGACGGTGTCGTCAATATAAAACCCCCAGGGACAAAGCACACACAAAAGAGACTGTGATGTAGGAGGAGGAGAAAGACACCAGTAGAAGGAAGCTCATCAGAGAATGAAGTTCTGGAAACCAGGGCAGGGAGAGTCTTAAGAAACTAAAGGCTCCCAGTGTCCTTGCCCCAGAGGCCCTGGGTTCAGCACCAGGGGGGCTTACACGGCACAATGCCACCCGCGCCGTGGGCACATCCTGGGCTTTGACCTTCCATAGGCCCTACATGCTTGTTTCACTGGTTTTGCCAACGTGGAAGACTGGTCCCCTTCACCAGAGAAGACTCGAGTGGGAGCGAGGGAATGAGACGGGCAGAAGTGGCACAGGCCAGACTTTCAGAAGCTTGGCAGAGAAGGGGGGACACGGGGAGCGAGGGCAGGCAGGACCAAGAGGGTGGGTGAGGAAGCGACGCCTTCTGCTCAGTGCGCAAGTCTTCGTCCGTGCGTGGTCTGAGCAAGGAGAGGCCGGGACGGGGCGAGCCTGACATGGCAGAAGGCGGATGACGACGGAGCCGGGCCAGGGAGGTGGGGGCTTGGCCCTGGGCCGGAGGGAGGAATGAGCACCCGAGAGGAAGGCTGCACTGGGGCACGAGCAAGTCTGCAGCCCCCGCGCTGCTCGGTTCACCGCGACTGCCCGGAAGCAGGCCGTGCAGGTGTGTGCAGCCGTGCAGGTGTGTGCAGCTGTGCAGGTGTGTGCAGCCGCGCAGGTGTGTGCAGCCTCGCAGGTGTGTGCAGCCGCGCAGGTGTGTGCAGCCTCACAGGTGTGTGCAGCCGCGCAGGTGTGTGCAGCCTCACAGATGTGTGCAGCTGCGCAGGTGTGTGCAGCCGTGCAGGTGTGTGCAGCCTCACAAGGGTGTGCAGCCGCGCAGGTGTGTGCAGCCTCACAGATATGTGCAGCCGCGCAGGTGTGTGCAGCCTCACAGGGGTGTGCAGCCGCGCAGGTGTGTGCAGCCGCGCAGGACGCCCCATCACGCAGGAGCCGCGGGCGTCTGTGCTCGGGCCCAAGGCCGCGGTCGGGACCCCCTCGGCTCCCCCACGCGGCGCGGCACAGACGAGACCCCCAGGACATGCTTCTCCGCGGTCCGCACGGGGGCAGAGGCTCCACGGGGAGGTGCACCCGATGTCCACGACGCGGCGGCCCTGGGCACAGAACGCGGCCCCCCGAGGCGGCCGAAGCCGGAGACCGCTGATGGCGCTGGCCTGGCGGGGCTCAGGCCGGGGCGCCCCCGGGTCCCCGACGCACCGGCAGCTGCGGGCGGCGCCAGACAGGGACGCGGGCACCGGCCCCCACACGCGCTGGGGCGGCGCGTGCTTCGGCCTGGCCTGGCCTCGGGGACGCTCCTCGGAACCGGTCACCAGGGCCAGGGCCAGGGCCAAGGAGCCCACGCGCGCCCCACGCCGCCCCCGGAGCCCCGCCCACGCCCCGCCCCAAGACCCCGCCCACCGGAGCCACGCCCAGCCCCCGGAGCCCCGGCCCCGCCCCCAGCCCCCGGTCACGCCCCGCCCCCAAGACCCCGCCCACAGAGCCACGCCCACACCACGCCCCAGACCCCGCCCACGACCCGCCCCCAAACCCCCGCCCACGATCCGCTCCCCCAGCCCCACGCCCCGCCCCAGCCCCAGCCCCCGCCCCCCAACCCCCGCCCACGACCCGCTCCCCCAGCCCCACGCCCCGCCCCAGCCCCCGCCCCGCCCCCCGCCGAGCCCCGCGCGCAGACCCCGCCTCCCACGCCCTGACCCGCGGGGCCCTCCGGGGCGGGGCCGGCCTCCTGCGCAGGCGCGGCCGCGGGGTCGCGCGTCAGTGACGTCCCAGGCGGCGCGTCAGAGCCCCGCGCCCGAGCCCGGCTGCCGGCTGGAGCGTGCGGTGCGGCGTCCGAGGGGCGCGGGGACGGGGCCGGGGACGGGGCCGGGGACGGGGCCGGGGCCGGGGAGGTCCGCGGAGCCCCCGGCGGTCGGAGGGGCGCGGAGGCCGAGACGCGGGGCCGCCCCAGCCCGGCCCGGGAGGACCCGAGAATGAAGGGTACGGGACGCGCTGGCCCGGCGCTGCGGGGGGGGAGGGGGGGGCTGCACGCGGCGGGGGAGGGGCGGGGGCTGACGGGGCGGGGGAGGGGCGGGGCTGACGGCGGGCCCCTCCCCCACCGGCCCGCGCAGGCGCTGGCGTCCGCATCCCGGGTCCGGGTTCTCGGTGCGCGCCCACACCCGGGATGACAGCGACTCCCGAGGGTCGTTCGGGAGCAGAACGACATGAAACGCGTCGGTTTGGGGGCGCGGGGGGGCGGGGCTGGGGGCGTGACCCGGGTCCCGGGATCGAGGCCCGCGGGGGGTCCCCGGGGAGCCCGCTTCTCCCCGGCCCGCCTCTGCCTCTCGTGTCTCTCATGAATCAACAAACTCTTTAAAAAAAAGAAAAGAGAAGCCGCGGGTCTGGGCCTTCCCGGCCGGAGCTGATCACTTGTTCTCTGGTTTCCTTGAATCCGCAGGTGCCACCTACCGAGCGTTTTCCCAGAAAGAGGCGAAGGAGCTGGAGGTGCAGGTAGGCGCGGGGCGCGGGAGCCCCAGGAAGGTGCCGCCGGGCGTCCATGTCCTTCCCGCGCCTTCGTCCTCGTCTCAGCGCCGTGCTCGGCGGGTCGAGGCCGGCTGCTGTGATGGCCCCTGTCGGCGCTGGCCTCTCCGCCCCCGCCGGGTTAACTGGGACGCCCCGGCCGTGTGCTCTCCCGCTGTGCCGGGGCCACTGGGCCGGGCCCACCTGATGCTGCTGCTGAGCCCCTTGACCCTTGAGGCCAGGCAACCGGCACCTCACGAGTGTGGTTCATGGGTGACACCGGGATCCCGCACACCTTGTCAGTTTGGCCGAAGCTCCACTGGCGACTCGTAATGAGGGACCCAACGTGAGCGCAAGGTCCTACAGGACCGATTGACCTTTATTTGGTTTCTTCTTGAAGGAAGGCAACTTGAGTACCTAAAGGAAGCAAATAACTGTCCTGTCGCTGTAATAATAACAATGATAACGAACCTAGTTAGAGCCCAAAGCCGGCTGCCACCCTTGCTGTGAGCGCCCTGAGGACTAAGTGGATCCCATCTTCACGGCCGTGTCACCTGCTTCTCCATTAGGGAGAGCTTGATGCCCGACACATCGGCCTCATGTATGTACAGCCTGGTTAGCGCATCGGGGCTTCAGGGAGTGGCTCGGCCGAGAGGCAGGACGCGGGAAGACGGTGCTCCCCGGGGCTGGGGCCGACCCAGGACACAGGCGCCTGAAGGACGGGTGAGCAGTGGAACTCCCACCCCGAGAGGCGGTGACGTTAGGAGTTCTCTCGGGATCGCGCACAGCTGTGGCAGTTCTGATGCCCACAAGTCCGAAGAGCCTGTGCTAGGTCAACACCAGGTGACGCTGTGCTGTGGGAGAGAGTGAGCACGGGAGGCTGGGATGCCCCGGCACCCCCTTTCTGCCGGTGAAGTGCGAGCCCACTGAGCGAGCAGCCGTGATGCGTCCACAGGGCCCCGCGCAGGCGGACAGGAGGATGGCAACAGGGACACAGCGTCCCGATTCCTACCCCCCGAGGCCCGGCCCACTCCGGGGCACCACGTGGTGCCCTGTTCCCAAGTGTTAGGATCGTCTCACGCTCCAGGGCGTAGCTGGGTTCTACTCTGAGCTTGCGTTTGTCGCGCGGTGACTGAGTGAATACTGTTGTCGTACGTGTCTCAGCCTTTCCTCCCTGCCGAGAGTCAGAGAAGTGTTTTATTCCAAATATAAGGGGTTGGTTGTTATTGGGGTGTTTTTTTCTTTTGTTTTTCAATCCATACCAGAGTATGCCTCAGAGAAGTAGGGTAGGAAGTTGGACTTTGACGAGGCTGCTTTGTGGGGCAGTCACGCGTCTGTACTTGAACGTGACTTTTGCATCGGGACAGCTGGGGTTAGCTGACACGGAGCAGATGAGAGGCTGTGTGAGGCCCGGCGGGGAGGTGGGTGATCAGGAAGGCACCCCGTCTGCGGGGTGCAGTGGGGCCCGGGGTCTGGGGCTGCCCCAACCAGAGCAGTGGACAGCAAGCCGCCTTGTCCCCGTGCAGCTTCCGGGAGCGCAGCAGGCCGAGGCCTTCGTGAGAGCCTTCCTGAAGCGCAGCATGCCCCGCATGAGCCAGCAGGCTTGCGAGGACCAGCTGCAACGCAAGGCTGTGGTCCTGGAGTACTTCACCCGCCGCAAACGGAAAGAGAAGAGAAAAAGATCCAAAGGCCTGTCCGCCAGGCAGAGGAGGGAGCTGCACCTCTTTGACATCACAGCAGAGCAGCAGAGGTGTGCCCGCCTTCCCCGCCTGTGTGCCTTCCCTGCATGTGCCCCTGCAGCAGCCCCACCTTCTGGGTCCTGCTGGGCCTGGGGCGCTCCTCCTGCATCGGCCACCAGGGGGCAGCCTGCCTGCACGTGGCTTTGAAAGCCCGAGCGGCTCTGGCTGTTGTACTGTCTGGCCTCTGTCCGTCTGTCTGCGCCGTAGCTGAGGCCCGGACCATACGTGAGCCTGGCACCCTGGCAGCAGGCCGTCTGTCTGTCAGCTTTCCTAGAGGAAGAGGACCTGATGCATCTGCACGTTGCTCTTTACAGCTTTCAGTGGCCCTAGGCGGAGCCCTCCACTGGGGTTCTGCTGCCGGAGATGGTGCTGCCCACGGGAGCCAGAACTTTCTGGGCAGGATGCGTCCCTCTGGGGGGGGGGGTTCCTCCCTCCAGCCCACGCTGCATCCCTCCTTGGCCGCGGTTCTGCGTGCACATGTTCTCAGACTGTGTAGACTTGGCTCCAAGCTGGGTAGCCAGAAAGCCGCCCACGTCCCTCGAGACCAAGTCAGTCACTTTGTCCGTGGCCCTTCTTGCAGAAAGAGCTGGGCTTCGGGTGGAGGAGGAGGAAGGGGCCACTGCTGCCCACGTTTTCCTGGCTGGTGTCTGCACCAGTAGAGCCCACTCGGAGTTAGAGCCTGAGGTTCCCGTTTGTCTGACCACAGTTTCCTGAAACAGGTTCCCCATGAGCCGCCGGGACCAGTCATCGTGACCCCAGACAAAAGCCTTTGAGGTGCCCTCACCTGGTCCCTCCCCTTGGGCCTGCCCCTTGCTCACTCACCTTCCAGACAGACCCGTTACCTTATGTGGGGACGTGCACGACAGCCAGCAACTCCCGTGTACCCCCCGCCTCCCCCCGGGGTCAGCTCTTAGCACACGACCTCACAGCAGCGCTTAAGCGAGACAACCCTCATGAAAGGAAGTGTGGGTGAGCACCCCCGGGGGCTGGTGTGTCGCCCTGGGTGCATCCTGGCTGCTCCGCATCCGCGTGTTGCCTCGTGGTCTGTGGGATCCACTTGGGCACCAGCTGTCCAGGCTGCAGCCGGCCGGCAGGAAGGACGGCGGGGCCAAGGAGGCCGGCAGCTTCCTCCTGCCGTGGCCTCGAGAGGGCTCTGGCAGCGGGACCGCTAGAGGTTCAGGGCCGGAAGTCCTGATTGTAGTCACGTTCCCCACTGTACCACCGGGATCCGACCCAGCTCGCAGTCCTTGGCCTCAGGCTACGCGCCGGCTCTTCCGATGTTCCGTCCCGAGCTCACGTTGCCTGACTCTGCTTCTCTAACTTTGCCGCAGGTACAGTCTTTTCCTCCCTCTGCATGAGCTCTGGAAGCAGTACATCCGGGACTTGTGCGGCGGTCTCAAGCCGGACACGTGAGTTGCTCTTCCGAAGCCTCGCCCTTTGGCACAGCCCCAGTCCTACGACCACACGAATGGCCTCGGGGCCAGCTGGCCGCACAAGTTTGCGGACTGTGTGCTCCCTTCGGGACTCCAGATGGTCGTATACTGAGGCCTCTGTTTACCTCCCAGGCAGCCGCAGATGATTCAGGCCAAGCTGCTAAAGGCAGACCTTCACGGGGCTCTCATTTCAGGTAACTGGCCTAAGCGCGTGGTCCCCGCACGCCCGTGCCGTCACTCGGTGGCCGCGCGGCTCTGCTCGGAGTCAGACACGCTCCTTGTCGCGCGATCACCAGCATTGAGGGTGGGAGGTGAGCAGTTCTGGCCACTCTGTATCCTCTAATGGTCTTTGTGCGCCCTTCCGCACGGGACCTCCTGCCCCCCGAGGGCACAGCAGCTGCCGGCACTGCCCCCAGCCCTGAACAGAACACAGGGTCCCTTGGGTCCGTTTCCCTGCAGTTTCGAGGATCCGCTCGCAGTCCCCTCCCCAGGGCAGCCCTTCCCTCGCCTCTTCACTCCTCCAGCTGCCCTCCCCCCCCCAAGCCACCCACAGGTCCAGAGGGCGCCACAACCTCCAATCCCACAACAGCTCCGCCCCTCCTCGCGTCAGCCCCTGGCGTCCCCATGTCCGCTCTCGGTACCGGTGCGTACCGTGGCTGTTCAGGCCCAAACCCCAGGCGGGATTGCGTTTTCTCTTTCCTGAGCCTCAGCACCAAGCCCTCCCATGTCCTCACCGAAGCTGAGCCCGCACCATCTCCTCTGGATGCCTCGAGCCTAACCCCCTCCCTGCGGGCACGCCGCTTGGCCCCCAGCAGGCAGCCAGAGGGAAGGTCTTGTCCCTGAGCTCAGGCCGTGTTTCCCTCCTTGCTGCGTCTGAGAGGCACCGGTCTGAGCACAGCCGCCTGCTTTCTGCTGCTCACACACCAGGGTTGGCCCCGCCTCGGGGCCCTTGCACGTGTTCTCTCCCCGTGCCAGGGTTGTGCGTTCACAGACCGCTTCTCGGTGTTCAGGTCCCTCCTCAGGTGTCACGACCCGGGGGCCTGCCATCACTAGAGCTGACCTCCGTCTCCGTTACCCTGGCACTTACGTGATCAGAGAAAATCAGTTGTCTGATTTGGCCCACGTTCCCCTCCTGCTCCTTGAGAGCAGAGCCCACAACAGCCTTGGTCCCTGCCGCGCAGGCGCCGACCTCCCGCGGTGCCAGGCCCATAGCTGGTGCTCCGTGAACGTCCGCCGGCTACAGGGCCCGGGTCAGGAGAGGCGAGGGGCCGGCTGCCTGTTCACCGCGCTGCTCCACAGCCTGTGGCAGGATCCCGTTGTGGACAGAGCTTGGGAGGTGGCGGGAGGGCCACGATGGGCAGGTGCGCCTTCAGGTCCCGCCCAGCCGCCTCTGGGTCTCGGTGCTGCTGGACACGCCCGTGACCTCTTGGCTCCTCGGCCCTCCCAGGCCCCGTGGCCGCAGGCCCTCCGGGGGACGCCGCATCAGGGCAGCCCATGGGCTGCGGAGCCACAGGCGGGGGGGTTGGGACGTTGCTTCTCATCGCTCGGGCCCTGTCCCGCTGACGGCCCTTCCCCAGCCGCCCCCACCCCGCTGGTTGTGGCTCCCCCAGCACCACCGACGCTCAGGCCTGGAACGTGCTTTTCTCCGCAGTCACAAAATCCAAATGCCCCTCCTACGTGGGTGTCACGGGAATCCTCCTACAGGAAACGAAGCACCTTTTCAAAATCATCACCAAAGAAGACCGCCTGAAAGGTAAGTGCATGTGTCTCGGTGACGTGGCCCGCGGCCACCCGCTTCGTCAGCCCCGTCCTCGTGGCCTCTCGGGGCAGTTTGGCCTCCGTCAGCACAGATTGCAGGTCGCTGCCGACTGCGAGCCGCACCTGCGGAGAGCACCCCTGACCCTGCCCTGGGCCTCTCCCTCAGGCGTCCGGGAGCGCGGCCAGCAGCCTCGGCCCGATGGGATCGCAGGAAGGGCCGCTTGGTGTGCGTGCGGCCACGGGGGTCCGTGTCCATGGCTGGGGCGTCCCTGCCCAGAGGCTGCTGCCCCGGAGGGTGGAGCTAAAGAGACAGGGAGGCTTAACTAGCGCCTGCCCTGGAGTTGCAAGACCTGGGCCCGCTGGTGACCCTGGGGCCCCGGAAGCGAGTGCAGGCTCACGCTCCAGGGTGTTGGCACGCGCACGCCCACGCCCCCTGCCCACGGACCTGAGGCCAGCACCACCCCGGGAGCTGTTCCTTCTGCAGCTTGGTTTTTCCCTCTGCTTCCTTCATTTCCCTGAATGTTCTTGTCTCGTTTTAAACCCCAGGAAGTAGCGTCTGGGGTCCCCACTGGGCGTAGAGCCACGAGCCCGTCTGAAAACTATGTGAGAAGAGTGCCCGTTCCTGGCACTTTTTCTGGGAACTTGGTGTAGGGCCTTTGACCCTAGAAGCTACGTATGAAATTGTGTTTAAATCTGAACAATGGCCAAGAGCACCTGCCGTCCTGGTCCTGCCAAGCTCTGTGGGTCCCCACTTCTCACGAGATGTTTTAGGGATAACGTTATGCGCCAACATGACCTTCACTGTCGGGACTTTTTTGTCCTTTTTCCTCCTTTTCTTCCAGTTATCCCCAAGCTAAACTGCGTGTTCACGGTGGAAATCGATGGTTTCATCTCCTACATTTATGGAAGCAAATTCCAGCTCCGGTCAAGTGAACGATCGGCAAAGAAATTCAAAGCAAAGGGAACAGTGGACCTGTGAGGTCTTTGCTGCGGAGGCGACTGTGTGTGCCCCAAGGACTGGGACCACCCACGTGTCCTCCTTGCACGAGGTGGCTGTGGTTCTCGACCACCGCGGCGCGTCACCACCAGAGTTAGGAACCATTCATCAGGGGGTCTCTGGGTGGCTCAGCGGTTTGGCGCCTGCCTTTGGTCCAGGCATGATCCTGGAGTCCTGGGGTCGAGTCCCACGTCGGGCTCCAGGCACGGAGCCTGCTTCTCCCTCTGCCTCTCTCTGTGTGTGTCTCTCATGAATAAATAAATAAAATCTTTAAAAAAAAAAAAAAAGAACCATTCATCATCTGGAAAGAAACCCTGCACTGAGCTGCGGAGCAGGGAAACGGGGCTGCGTGTGTCTGGATGGCGACGAGTCCGTCCCGCCCCCGGGGGAGAAGAGCCTGGCAGGACCCGCACAGGGCGACCTGCCTGGTGGCAGTAGTAGGGTTTTACTTCTTTTTCATCCTTTCTGTGTGTCGTGAGCGCTCTGTGATGAACCCATTGCTGACGTAGTAGTAAAACATCCACGTAGGCGCTGAGAGGCTGCGGGTGAAAGGTTGTGCCTGCTGGCGGCTCCGCTTCAGGTGCAGACGGCTGCCCTCGGGCGCCCGTTCCCGAGGACAGTGGCTGCTTTAGCTCACGCCCGCCCTCAACCTCTGGCCAACTGCGGTTTCCTTTGCTGTTCTGGGAAAGCGGACGAGCGAGGGGCTGTGGGCTGGTCGGCTCTGGGAGGGAGAGCTGGGCAGGCCCGGGTGGAGACGGGGTTGGGCCGGCCTCCGTGTGCCGTGGTCGGAGCGCCACACGCTCAGGACCGGTGGCCCCTTTCGGGGAGAAGTCGGTGTGCCCCCAACCGGGGGAGGCCAGAAACATTCCTGGCCGCAAACGCGCAGCAGACCACGGGCTGGGAGCAGCAGCAGGGCCGGACGCGTGGTCCCTGGGTCCCGCGGGGCCTCCGCCCGGGAGGACAAACCCCCTGGGACGGGAAATGGGAACTGGGACTGGCCGAGCAGGAAGGGCTGCCTCGGCGCCTCCCAGGGCTCGGGGTCGCCCGCGTCCAGGCCCACGGGGCCTTGCCCCAACAGCCTTGTGGCACCGCGGGCTGCCGAGCTGGGGTCTGAGCGCAGGGATGAGGAGGCTGCTCCGCGGGCGTCACGTGGGCCTTTACCACCTGGGCTCCCGCTGGGGCCGGCGGCGTTCGCGACACCTGCCTGTGCCCGGTGCCCACGGCCGGGGCGCCGTGACTCCCTAACCGCACTGCGCGTGCCAGTCCTCCGCTGGGGAGGGCGCCCCGGGGTGCACATGCGGCTGCTTTACAGAAACGTGGTGGTGCCACTTGCCTCGTGAAACCCGCTCTTGTTTGGTGCAGACTCACGTCTGTGCGTGAACGGCCGTTTCCTCTGTGGGCTTCCGTCCCCTTCCCCCAAGGACGCCTGCGGAGAAGGCGCCTGCCTGTTTCTAGGGTGCCCTGGGGTCCTGTGCCCTGAGGACCGGCCATCCTCCAAGGGCCCAGCCCAGGCGGACACTGGCTCTCAGGGAGCGCCCCGAGAGGCTGAGGCCTAGGGAGGTGGACGGGGCCGCTCCTGGAGGGCGTGTGGTCGTTTGCAGCCCAGTCCCCTCCTCCACGGCTGGAGCAGGACCGCAGCAGGGCCGAGGCCCTGTCGGGCTCCTGCACCCACCGTCGGGCACCGGAGACCCGGGAGGGCCGCGCGGCAGCAGAGTGGTCACCGCCTCAGGGCGAGACTCGGGAGCTGCGGGCCGGGGGCATCAGCCCGGGACCCACTGTTCCCCCAAACGCGAGTGGGCCGAGCGGCCGACTGCAGGGCCCACAGGACAGGCCGGAGCCTCTCCAGGGACGCTGTGGGACGGTCGTCGCCGCGGCGCTGGCTCGGGCCGCCTAACCGCTCTGCCGTCGGCTGCGTGGACACCAGAAAATTCTCCACCTGCTGCCCCACGGCTGGACGCCCAGGACTCGGGTGGGCCGCAGGCTGGGCCCGCTGAGGGCCGTCTCCCTGGCCGCCTTGTTGCCGTGTCCCCACCTGGCCTCTGCAGCTGCAGGGAGCGCCGTCTGGCGTCTCTAACCCTTGTTAGGACAGCCGCCCTGCGGGTTAGGGCGCCGCCTTTAGGGCCTCCCTCCACCTCCCGCACCCGGGGCAGGAGGGCTGCAGGGAATTGGTGGGACGTCGTCGAGGGCACGTGCCGGGGCCCCTGCTGGAGCCCTCCGCCGGGCTGCAGGACGCCGTCCCACGAGCCCAGCCGGCTCCCCCCAGCGCTGGGGCAGCACCGCTCAGGAGCCGAGCTGCTGCCGCCCCGCCCTCGCCAGCCCCGCTCCCGCGTCCCCAGACCACCGAGCCCCTCCGTGCCCCCCCAGCGGGCCGGGCTCGGTCCCCTCCTGCCGTGGGAGCCTGGGCCTTCCTGCGGCCCGCGCTGCTCTGCTCCGTCACGCGGGTGAGGCCCGTGGACTCCAGATGGGGTCCAGCCGCGACGTCTGCCTGTGACGGAAGATTGGGGCTCTCGGGGTGACGAGTTCCAGATGCTGGGAAAGACGGTCCGAGGGCTCATCTCAGGTTCCGAGGAGGAAACAGTCACATTCCCCAAAAAAGCCGTAAATTACGGTAAAGAGCTTTCTTTCTGGACAACGGCTTTTGTTTTAATTTAGTTTGCATTTCTTCGCCATAATGCCTAATTAGGACATCTGTTAAATGTCTATAATATTAATTTAATGGGGGGGGGTTCCTAATAGAACTGTTCTGGAATCGTCCGTTTAATTAACCTCACGGGCCTCTAATGGATGTCTTAAATAGGCGTCATTAACACGAGTGCTAGACAAATTAGAACTAGAGTCAATAACATTCTTGGTAATTTTTCCTGAGCCGTGAAGGACGCGCGGTGCTAAGTGGACCCGCAGAGACGGGCGCACAGGGTCCCCAGCAGGGTCCGGAACCGACCAGGCCCCCCCGAGGGGCCCAACCCCCGTGGCCTGGCCTCCCCTTGGTGCACCTGCCACCGCGGAGCCCGAGGGCTGGATGGGGGGGCAGGCGGGGCCGGCGGGCGTGCGTTAGTGGGGGTGCACCGTGTTGCCCCCACCCCTGCACGGAGCAGCTGCGTTGCCGTCCCAGAGCCAGCGCTCGCTCCCCGTGTGCACATCTCCTGTGGCCTCTCGGGGCACCTGCCGCGGCTAAGCCTTCGCTCCGTCCTGAGGCATCTGTGTCCCCCGCCCCCACCCCACGGCCCAGGGCCTCTGTCACCGTCCTGCTCCAAACCCACACGTGGGTCTGACCAGGGTCATGGGCCCCCCCAGGGTCCCGCCCCCCAGACCCGCCCTCCTGAGTTACAGGGACCGCAGGGGCGTGCCCTCCCTGTCCCCTCCATCCCCTCCAGCTTCACCCGTAGGCCCGGTGCAGGCGACCTGCCTGGGAGGTGACCTGCCTCAGGAAACCCGAGCTCAAGGCCCCCCTGACCCCTGACCTCCATTTTCAGCCCCGAATGACATGATTCGGGGAGTGTGGTGGTTTTGACCGATGCATTTGATGCATTTAACCCACAGGAGCTGAGCCCTGCAGGGGGTGCAGCCGCCCTACCCCCCCCCCCCATTCCCCAGTGTGAGCTGAGACGGAAAGCACCTCCTGGCTCTTTGTCTCCCCAGGACGTGTGACCCTAACGCTGTTCCGGTCACGCTGCCGGCCCAGGAGTGCGGGGTCACACCTCCTCCTGCCTCTGGGAGGGTCGGCGCTCTGGGCGTGGGCTCGTCCCCAGGGACCCGCCAGCCCCGGGTGGGTGCAGGAGGCAGGGACCGGGTTCCAGCCCGGGGATCCCACCTCTGCGGCCTCCTGCAGGGCACGGAAGGGTCCCCTGGCTCGTCGGGGAAGCCCAGGTTCCCACTGTTTCTCTGCGTGTCTTACTCCTACTGGAAACGGACCCCTGGGTCCGCGACATGGGCGCCTGCCCAGCACCCCGACGGGAGCATCTCCCGCCCGTCGTCTTGCTCCCACCGCGGCCTGCCTCTGCCTCTGGTCGCCCTCCGGGCCCCCTCTGCGCAGGGAAGCCCCCGTTCCTGGAGAGGCCCCAGGTCTCCGCTCCGGTTGCAGTCGGCCCAGGGCGGACTCTGGCCACTGGGCTCCTGCGTCCGCGGTGTTGGCGGACGTGGGGGGAGGAGGGTGAGAAGGGCCACCTGGGGCTCAGCTCCCTGCGGAGCCCTGAGTCCAGGGCCAGAGCTGCGGATCCAGTCGCAACAGACGGGGGAGCTCTATGTTGTCTGTTGTTGTCGCTCCTGAGCGCGGAGCACCCGGGGTCGGTGCCGAGCGTAAGCCACGCTGACCTGCACGCGGCCTGACTCGCCACGGAGGGCTTGGCCCCCATTTCTCGGTGATTTGGGTTTATCACGGCGACAAAATTACTTCTAGACGTCTCATCCCTCATTTTCGAAATTAAAGTCTCCGGGAAAATGTGAATTGAGTTGGTGAAGTCCGTATACACGTGATTTTTAACAAGTGGAGCACACAAGCTCCTTGGCGCCTGAACACTTAGGAAGCACCTGCCAGGCGCTATTCTGAGCGTTTGGCACACTTTGTCCTCCCAGCTACCTGATGAGGTCAGTGCTGTCTTGTTCCCATTTTGCAGACGAGGACATCGAGGCCCAGAGGAGTGAAGTCAGGGGCCGGAGCGGAGCTGGGATCCCAGGCCCTGCAGCTTGGCCCCAGAGTATGGGACAAATACACCGGCACAGGGAGCCCCCCAGGCCGCTGGCCCTCCCCGAGGCTCTGCACCCGCCGACAGTCTCCCTTGTCGCAGCTCTGGGAGCTGCGGCTCTAGGCTCCACGTGTAAAACCCCAACGGCGCCAGAACGGCCCTCCTCGTCCTCACGGGCGGGAGGAAGCTCCAGCTTCTCCGGCTCCGCGTCCAGTCCGGGGCCCTGGTGACCTTGAGATGCAGCTGGGATCTGTCCCTCAGGTCCAGGCGAGGGCGCCGAGGCCAGAGTCCCCTCGGGAGACGTGGGCGGGGGCGCCTGGGGCGCAGACTGTACCTTCGCAGGGAGCAGCAGCGCGGGGCGGGGGCCCAGGGACCCCGGTCCTGCCCTCGGGCCGCCCGCTGCGCCCCCTCACCCTCGGGACCCCGCAGGGCCCGGCCCCACCACAGGATTCCCCAATGTCAACCCCCAACCCCGGGCGGGAGCACGGCGGCGGCCCAGCAGCCCGCGCCCAGCCTCAGCTGCCTCCCCGCTCCTGGGCTTCCCCCTCGCCTTCGTGCGGCCGGCGGTTTTATGGGGGACACAAAATAGTAACAATAAAATTAAAAAAGAAAAAAAAAGCTCAGAAAAATAAATTACTCAGGAATTTGTTTTTCATTAAGCAATAAGGCTGGATGGGGCCCGGCCGCGGCCTCAGGAAGCCGCTGCCGGGTGCGGAGGCCTTGGGTCCAGGCGCGAGCCCCGCCTCAGCCCGGGGCGCTCAGGTGCTGCCCCCAGGTCCCGCGAGACGCGTCCCCAGGGGTCCTGGTGCCGCCACAGTCCGCAGGCCGGAGGGAAGCGGCCACGCTGCCAGGGCAGCCGCCGACCTGCTCGCGCGGGTCTGTGGGTGGCCCCGGGCGGCACCTGCCGGCGTCGCTCAGAACCCACGGCCCGAGCCAGGACTAGGCCGCTCGGGGGAGGAGCGAGGGCAGCGGGGCAGGGCTCGGACTCCGCCGGGCTCGCCTCTCCCCGCGAGCCACACGCCAGCGGCCTGGGAGCAAGGCTCCCTGCGTCCGGCTCCTGGGACAGAAAAGCCTCTTCCCAAATCCCTCTCCCCCTCCCCACCCCTCCCCGTCTCTCCCCTTCCCCCCCCAGGCTCCCCCCCACCCCGTCTCTCCCTCCCTCTCCCCACAGCTCCCCGGGTGACGGCTTCTCTCTGTCTGAGTCACGCAGTGACCCGTCACCACGTGCGCTGGGTCTGGACGGTCGGAAAACAGAAACCTGGACACACAGAGGTGGGAGGGGCGGGGGGAGGAGCCAGCGCCGGGAGACCGGGGAGGGGAGAAGGGCCCGGAGGAGGGGAGCGTGGACGCCTGGCTCCACGCGGGGTTTCCTCGGAGCCTCGCCCCCCAGGCCCGCAGCCGTCCTCTCAGGTATCCCGACTGCGGTTCCGCGTGGGCCCCGGTACCTCGGGTCCCCAACAGGGACGAAGGCGGCCCCGGGAGCCTGAGGGTGGCGGCTGGGACTTGCACCCCGGCAGGGACAGACTCGGAGGGGAACCGAGGAAGCCGCCGCAGGTAAGGCGGGGCTCAGGGCTCCTGGTGCAGGTGCCTGCGTCAGCCTCCGTCTGGCAGGACGGGCCCGGCCTGTGCACATGGGGCGGAACTCGGGGCCGGTCATGTAGCCACATCCTGGGGACGCGGCAGCTGCACCTCCTGCCGGGCCCGGGGCACCGCCCGCTGGCCCACTGTCCCGACCGAGTCCCCAGGCTCCGGCCGCTCGTCAGTCACGCGTGTGCAGCTCTGAGGCCGTGGGGTCTGCTTGGGTCGCCCCCGAGACAGGCGGTTTCGGGAGACTTTTCTCCCGGGCTCTGGGTTCTGTGGCGCCCGGCGGAGCGGCGCGAAGGCGGCGGTTTTGGTGAGAAAGACACCCACGCGCAAGCCGCCGCGACATGCAATTTCACGTCATGGAAAAGACTGTTTGGGCCACATTCGTGTGCCCGAGGACGGTTTAGCAAACACAACACCGTGTGCGTGTGGGGGGGGGTAATGATATTAGCATCAAGGAGTAGAACTCAAGGTAACATACGTTTTAAAAAATGTCTCATTTTGGATCCCAGGGTCCCAGGATCGAGTCCCGCGTCGGGCTCCCGGCATGGAGCCTGCTTCTCCCCCTGCCTGCGTCCCTGCCTCTCCCTGTGTCTCTCTGATGAATAAATAAGTAAAATCTTTAATAAATAAATAAATGGTGTCTCTTTTCGATAAAATGAACAAATCATCAAGAAAAACGGTGACAGACCAGACAACAGTGGAAGAACATCAACCCGGATAACGACACGCCAGGCGCTGCGGAGGAGAACGACTTGAATTCCAGTGGGTTCAGAAAATTGCTAACACGGCTGCATATTTTTGCAAAGCAGACTCTGGCGACGCGGAAACAAGAGGCGCCCGTGACGCAGAGGGTGTCCCACCGCGCGACCACACGGTGCCTGACCGGGGACACGGCCACCCGACTGCCCTGATCCGCGCTGCGTCGGCCCCGAGAACATGCGTCGGCTTCAAGGGGACACGAGCGCTCGCGGAGCTTGACCCCATTCCTGCAGGACACGTCACTTTCCCTTTTTAAAAATTCTCTCTGAAAAAAAATAAAAATAAAAAATAAAAATAAAAATAAAAATTCTCTCTGATGGAGAGTGACTCCCGTTAAGGGATCCCCCCCTCGCCCGGATCAGAAGGCCCTGAACGCGCCACAGACCCGGGCGCGGCCGTGAGGCTCCCTCCTGCGGCATGAGACTCGCAGGGAAACGGCCCCGTAAGTGGCAGCCCCACGCCAGGCTCTGGAGTCCGGGGCTCCTCCCGCAGAAACCAGCTCCCGTGTGTGTGGTGCGTGGCTGCACGGGAGGCGGCTGCCTCGAGCCCCCCGCGCCTCGGGGCACACCCACGGCGACCACACACGTGTGATGGTCAGGAGGCTGAGCCGCGGAGCAGCGGCCGGGGCCGCCCGGGCATCAGGGGCGCCGCGTGCTGGGCGACCAGCCCCCCGAGGCCGGGGGCTGCCTCTCCCAGGTGGAGCTCCCACGGAAGAGAGTTCCAGAAAGCAGCGGGAATCCAGACGTGCGAGGAGGCCGCCGGCCGGGCGTGGACACGAGACCCAGAGGCGCTGCGAGGCCCCGGGGGCCCCGGAAGGAGCCGCAGGCAGGGCCGCCCCCACCCAGGAATGAGGCCGCAGGGGCCGCCGCCCAGAGAGGACACGGGGACTCCGACCCTGGGGGAGGCCTTCCTGAGGGCCGGGCAGGGGGACGCGGCCTCCCAACCGCAGCCCACGCATGGGCCATCCGCGTCCGTGGGGTGACCTGTGCTGCCGGCGCTCTGCGGCCCGGCTGTCCCTCGCCTCTGCTGAGCTTCTCGGGCGGTGAGCAGGCCCTCGGCGTGTGCTGCGACATCGGAGGGACGCCCCGGCTCGGGGGCACACCTGCCGCGGGGGTCAGCGGCGGCGCTGCCGGGCTGCAGGCCACGGTGAAGTCGGGGAGCGGGTGACGCAGCCGGACGCTTGGGCTCTAGATGGTCCGACACCCTCTGGCCAGGGGAGCCCGGCCCTGGTGGACGCGACTGCAGCGGGGCCGTGCGACCTGTGCGACCCGTGCTGGCGCCAGGGAGGGGTGCGGAGGGGAGGGCTCGGGGCTCTGAGGCTCCCGCACCGCAGGAGGGAAACCGAGCCCCCAGGTTCTCCACGGGGCATACGTGTCCCCCAGTCCTCGTGCTCAGGACGCAGCGCGGCTGCCTTTGTGCTCTGAGCTCCGCTGCCCCGTGAGGCTCCCCTGCCCTCCTGACTCTCCCTGCCCCCTGACCCTCCCCTGCCCCTGCCCCTCCCCTGCCCCTTGAGGTTCCCCTGCCCCCCGACCCTCCCCTGACCCCTGACCCTCCCCTGCCCCTGCCCCTCCCCTGCCCCTTGAGGTTCCCCTGCCCCCCGACCCTCCCCTGACCCCTGCCCCTCCCCTGCCCCTGCCCCTCCCCTGCCCCTTGAGGTTCCCCTGCCCCCCGACCCTCCCCTGACCCCTGACCCTCCCCTGCCCCTGCCCCTCCCCTGCCCCTTGAGGTTCCCCTGCCCCCCGACCCTCCCCTGACCCCTGCCCCTCCCCTGCCCTCCTGCCCCTCCCCTGCCCCCTGCCCCTCCCCTGCCCCGACCCTCCCCTGCCCCCCTGACCCTCCACTGCCCCCTGCCCCTCCCCTGCCCCCGACCCTCCCCTGCCCCTCCCCTGCCCCCAACCCACCCCTGCCCCCGACCCTCCCCTGCCCCTCCCCTGCCCCCAACCCTCCCCTGCCCCCCTGACCCTCCACTGTCCCCTGCCCCTCCTCTGCCTCCGACCCTCCCCTGCCCCCTGCTCCTCCCCTGCCCCCTGACCCTCCCCTGCCCCTGCCCCTCCCCTGCCCCTTGAGGTTCCCCTGCCCCCCGACCCTCCCCTGACCCCTGACCCTCCCCTGCCCCTGCCCCTCCCCTGCCCCTTGAGGTTCCCCTGCCCCCCGACCCTCCCCTGACCCCTGACCCTCCCCTGCCCCCTGCCCCTCCCCTGCCCCCAACCCTCCCCTGCCCCCCTGATCCTCCACTGCCCCCTGCCCCTCCCCTGCCTCCGACCCTCCCCTGCCCCCTGCTCCCCTGCCCCCTGCTCCTCCCCTGCCCCCTGCCCCTCCACTGTCCCCTGCCCCTCCTCTGCCTCCGACCCTCCCCTGCCCCCTGCTCCTCCCCTGCCCCCTGCCCCTCCCCTGCCCCCAACCCTCCCCTGCCCCCCTGACCCTCCACTGCCCCCTGCCCCTCCCCTGCCTCCGACCCTCCCCTGCCCCCTGCTCCCCTGCCCCCTGCTCCTCCCCTGCCCCCTGCCCCTCCCCTGCCCCAACCCTCCCCTGCCCCCCTGACCCTCCACTGCCCCCTGCCCCTCCCCTGCCCCCTGCCCTTCTCCTGCCCTTCTGACCCTCCCCTGCCCCCCTGACCCTCCGCTGCCCCCATGACGCTCAGCTGCCCACAGGCTCCGCTGCACTAACACCCACAGCCTAAGGGGGCAGATCCCTTCCTCCAGGAAGCTGCAAGTTCAGTCTGTAAGGTCACACACAGTCCCCTGAGCTCCAGGCGCACGGGACGCCCAGCTCCGGCTGAGGCTACAAGGCTTTCGGGCTGCACGGTGTTTGGGGGGTTGCATGAGTGCGGAAGTTGCTCTGGGTAGGGGAGACATCGCACAATGAGACCCCACCTCACACTGGTGGGAAGGGCGACACTTAACAGGACAGGAAACAACAGATGTTGGAGAGGATGCGGAGAAAGGGGAAGCCTCCTGCACTGTCGGTGGGAATGTGACCTGGTGCAGCCACTCTGGAGGACTGTGTGGAGGTTCCTCAAAGAGTTAGAAATAGACCTGCCCTATGACCCAGCAATTGCACTGTTGGGGATTTACCCCAAAGATTCAGATGCAGTGAAACGCCGGGACACCTGCACCCCGATGTTTCTAGCAGCAATGGCCACAATAGCCAAACTGTGGAAGGAGCCTCGGTGTCCATCGAAAGATGATGGATAAAGAAGCTGTGGTCTATGTATACAATGGAATATTCCTCAGCCATTAGAAAGGACAAATACCCACCATTTGCTTCAACATGGATGGAACTGGAGGGTATAATGCTGAGTGAAATAAGTCAGTCGGAGAAGGACAAGCATTATATGGTCTCATTCATCTGGGGAATATAAGAAAGAGTGAAAGGGGTTATAGGGGAAAGGAGGGCGAACTGAGTGGGAAAAATTAGAGAGGGAGGCAGACCATGAGCGACTCCTGACTCTGGGAAACAAAGGGTTGCAGAAGGGGAGGAGGGCGGGGGGTGGGGGTGACGGGGGGGACGGGCACCGAGGAGGGCACTTGACGGGATGAGCACTGGGTGTTACATGTTGGCAAATCGAATTTGAATATAAATAAGTTAAATATTTTTTAAAATGAAATCAAAAACCAAAAAATTTTTAAACTTAAAAGCCTGCACGGCGGAGGCCAATCAGGGAAGAGCGGCAGGTGTCTGGCTGGGGGAGGAGAGGGGATGAGGGAGGCACTTCAAGGTAGGCCTCTGGGGGCTGCTCTGCTTGGTTTTTTTAAACCTTGAGATTTAATTTGATGAAGCGTTTGGGACGTTTTGTTGCCATTATTTTTGGTCTGTTGGTTTTACGGTCGGTATTTCCCAGTTCCGTTCCCGCACACACTCGCCCACAGGCTCCTCACAGCCCTGACCCTGGCGGTTGGGAGCTCTCCGGCCGCCGGAGCTGCCCCAGCCTGGTGAGGGGGCTCGGGGGGGGGGCAGTGTCCGCCGTTTGCTGGACATCGGTCGCCCCGCCGTCCCCGCAGGGGCCTGGCCACAGGCTCCAGGCAAGAGCCCTGGGTTCCAAAGAGGTGCTGCCCGCCCGGGATGGGGAGCAGGGGTGCCGGGAGGCCCAGGCAGGCGGGGGCACCCAGTCCCGGGCGCAGCGGGGTGCTCACCTTCTGGGGTCAGCACAGTTTGTGCCTCTGGGGCCTAGACATGTATCTCGTTGCAAGCAAAGGAAATCCGAGAGCTGGTCGGGCAGACATGGCAGGTGTCAGGGGCCCCGGGGCAGGAAGTGGGAGCGCTGTGACGTGATTGTCCCGTACCGCCAGGGGACCGTGGGGGCGCGGGGGCGCATCTCTCCCCCAAGCAGCTCAGGACCCGGCCTGTCCGCCTGGGATGCGGGGTTACGTCCCGCGGTCCCCGACCCCGGCCCCCCTTACAGGCTGGGCCTTGGGGCGGGGGTCCGCAGCCTCAGGCACCGCTCCTTTCCCCCAGGACTCCGGAGCCTGGAAGCGTGGGTGCGGCGCTATCCCGCCCGGGCCGAAGGCCTCCGGGCCTAGCTGGGGTTTGAATTGTTCTGTTCTGGATCTTTCTAGTCGTACTCGATTGCACTTGGCGCGGCGGAGTGGTGCGTTGCTGCTGCTGTGGTTGATGGCGCGTGTCCTTCATTCTTGCTGACTCGTTTTTATTTATTCCGAGTCCTGCTTGCTGGGGTTGGGGACGGAGGCCGGAGGCCGCGGCTCTGTACCTGGGAAATGCCCCCCAGTGGCTTCCCCAGGGGAAGGGAAGTTCCTACCCCGCTTCCCAGTCAGGAAATGACCGAAGAATTCCTAGCAGAATGGAAGGGGGCCCTTTCCCTAAGGCCTCTGGCCACAACGGAAGACGGAGCCCGCTTTTTTTTTTCCCCTCCTCACTAACAATAGGTAACTTGGAAGTTTTCCAGCATGATTTTCTTTTCTTTTCTTTTTTTAAAGATTTTATTTATTTATTCACGAGAGACACACAGAGAGGCAGAGACACAGGCAGAGGGAGAAGCAGGCTCCCTGCGGGGAGCCTGATGCGGGACTCGATCCCGGGACCCGGGGTCACACCCTAGGCCAAAGTTAGAGGCTCAACGTCTGAGCCCCCCAGGCGTCCCCAGCATGATTTTCTTTAGTACCTAGATGGCCACTAATCCTCAACTCCCAGACTTTACCATTTTTTAAAAAAAAATCTAATACATTAAACTTTTGAAACACACACACACACACAAATTTGAAAATAATTGGCAATCGTGCAAAGAACCAATGTGGGAAGTGCTCTGTGTGCCCGGAGATCCTAAATCACAGATGACACAACTGTGTGTTTTACTAAGACTCGTTATTTAAATTGACTTCCAGTGTCACAAAAGCACACGCATCACCCCCCAGATCGGCCTCATGTTGCTCCCGTGCCGTCAACCCCACACCTGACCAGCAACAGGGCCGGTCGGGCCTTCCTCTGTGCGGTCCAGTTAACAGGCCTGGTGTGGACGAGAGTCTCTGTCTCCCCGAGGACGCGCCCGTGAGCTTGCCGGGCCGCACGGGGAGAACACACCTAACTTCCCCAGACACTGTGGACCTGTGTCTCCCACGGTTGGGCCATTTCGCACTCCTCGGAGCCAAGTGTGAACGCTCCGGTCACGGACCACCTCGCCAGCACCCGGTATTGGCATCTGTTGGGTCTGGTTCCCAAAGCCGTTCAGAGGGGGCCTAGTGGCTTCTCAGGATGGTTTTCATTTGCTTTCCCTACTGCCTAGCGGGATGGAGCATTTCTCACTGCTTACTTGCCATCCGCGTACCTCCTTTGGTAAAGCATCTACTGAGCTATTTTGACCTTTTAAAAATCGGACAGTTCTGTTTCGGTCCAGTTTTGGGAGTTCCTTATATACACTGAATATTTATCCCGTTGTCAGATGTGTGATTTGCAAACACACACCCCTGGCCTGTGGCTTTTCTCTTTATTTAAAAGTGTATCTCACAGAACAAAAACTTGATTTTGGTAAAGTCCAATTTTTCATTTTTTTTCCTTTCTGGATCATGCTTTTGGTATCTGTCTGAGGACTCCTTGCTTCACCCAAGCTCAAAGATTTTCCCCAATGTTTCCTCCTAGCAGTTTTAGAGTTTGATGGCTTACGTGTAGATTCCAATCCACTGTTAGTAAATGTCTACATAAGATATGAGATATAGCTGGAAGTGGCTGGAAGTTCTTTTTTTCTTTCTTTCTTTTTTTTTTTTTTTTTTTTTTGCATTTGGACATCTAATTATTCCAGCACCATTTGTTAGGAACACTGTCCTTCCTCATCCTCTTTATGGAGTCTAAGCAGAGAAGTTCGATGAGATGGCTTTTGAAGATGCTGCCAGAGTTTGTCTCAAGAAACAGGAATAGAGGGATCCCTGGGTGGCGCAGCGGTTTGGCGCCTGCCTTTGGCCCAGGGCGCGATCCTGGAGACCCGGGATCGAATCCCACGTCGGGCTCCCGGTGCATGGAGCCTGCTTCTCCCTCTGCCTGTGTCTCTGCCTCTCTCTCTCTCTCTCTGTGACTATCATAAATAAATAAATTAAAAAAAAAAAACAACAGGAATAGAGCACATCATGAAAGAGGTGACGATTTTTGTTTCCAAGAAAACTTCCAATAGCCAAAGCAATCTCGGGAAGGAGGAACAGAGCTGGGGCATCATACTCCCTGATTTCAAACTACATTACGGAACCGCAGTCACCAAAAGAGTATGGTGCTGGCCTAAAAACAGACACACAGCTGGGTGGAACGGAATCAAGAGCGCAGAAATGAACCCACACGTACATGACCAGTTATTTTACAACAAAGAAGCCGAGAAATACAACGGGGAAAAGACATCTTCTTTAATAAATGGGGTTGGAAACGGGACGGCACTGGCGAGAGAAGGAAACTGGACCATGACCTCACACTATCAACAGCAATTAACTCAAAATGGATTAAGGACTTGACTGTAAGTCCTGAAACCATGAGAGTCCTGAAGGGAACACGGGGGCTGAGCTCCTTGACATCAGTTTTGTTGATTTTTTTTTTTTTTTTTTTTGTATCTGATGCCAAAAGCAAAGGCAACAAAAGCAAAAATAAACAAGGGCGGCTTCGTGCGGTGATCACGACATACACAAATATCGAATCATTATGTTGGACACCTGAAACTAACAATGTTATATGTCAATGATAATTAAACAATAAAATGAAAAATTTGGGGATCCCTGGGTGGCTCAGCGGTTTAGCACCGCCTTTGGCCCAGGGTGCGATCCTGGAGTCCCGGGATCGAGTCCCATATCGGGTTCCCTGCATGGACCCTGCTTCTCCCTCTGCCTGTGTCTCTGCCCCTCTGTGTCTTTCATGAATAAATAAGTAAAATCCTTTTTAAAACATTAAAAATTAAAAAATAAAATGGAAAACTAAAAAAAGAAAATTAAATTTTTAATCAAAAAAGGAAAAAGAAAATTCCGCTGGGTGAATCAGAGCTCTTGCATTTCTTCAGTTGGAGAGGAGGAGAGAGATGAGGGTTTGGGAAAGCGCAGAGGCAGGGAGTCTGGAGACATTAAAGGTGTCCGGAGGTTGCGGCCTTGGGAGGCGGGAGTACTACTACCGGCGTATCCGTGTCTACTTGGGGTCTTCCAAGAAGCAGACACCAAGGCGGGGGGCGCCTGAGTTGGATAAAGAAGGATAAAGAAGAGGATTCCAGGAAAGGTGGGGAGAGCCTGCAGACGGCTCTGCGGTGGGACACCCAGGAAGAGGGGGAGACGGAGGATTGGGGGAGAAAGAGTCTCAAGCTGCAGAGCAGCTCCAGGAACGCTTCGGCCGGGCCGACGGGGAATCCCTGAGCCCGCGGAGCCCGACATGAGCTGAGTGTGTCCCCTCCAAGATGCGTGCATGGAGGCCTAATCCCAAGGTGATAAGGTTTGGTCCTTCGGGAGGGACAAGGTCCTGAGGGTGGGGCCCTCATAGGAACGGGATTAGGGCCCTCATGAGAAGAGGCCAGAGAGCCAGCCCGCACCCCCTCTCCCTCATGTGAGGGTTCAAGGAACCGATGACGGTCTAGAACCCGGAAGAGGGCTCTCGCCGGAACCCCACCACGCTAGCACCCTGAGCTCAGACTTCCAGCCTCCAGGGGGGCACAAATCACTGCTTCCTTTCTAACCTCCCCGTCCATCACTTGTGAAAACAGCCCAAAGTAAGACCTGGCCCGGGGCCCACATCTCACGGGAATAGACCCGGACTAGCACCCTGGATGCTCAGCCGTTGGCAGGAGCAGGTGGACACAGCAGCAGGGTGTCGGCACGGAGGGAGGGAGCCGAGCCATCCGCCTGGGCCACCCACCCACCGTGCAGCAGGTGGGGGGGGTCAGGGGGTATCAGCTTTGTGCATCCGGTTGCAATGGATGGGGCTTCCCCCCACATCCAAGCGATTCTCGGCCACCAGCTGGGCGTCCTACGGTCCTACTCTATTCTGACACGGACCTACCTGGAGACGGCATCAGATCCCACAGGCCAGGGACTCAGTCCCACAAGACGGACTCCCTCCCTGTCACCTGTTTCAACGCATCCCTCTTTGGCTTGGATTAATTAATTTGGATTAACCCAAATCCCTCTTTGGATTAATTACTGTTAGGAAGGACAAGCGTGTAGCATTCTTGCACATTTACGTGGGTGGGCCCGTGTTCTCGTTCCTCTCGGAGCTAAACACTGAGGAGTAGAACTTCTGGGCCACAGGGTCGCAGAGGTTGAGCCCAGGAGACTCTGCCAAATGGTTTTCTGGAATAGTTGCATCCGTTTACACTCCCTCCAGCCACATATGCAACACTTGACATCGTCAACATTTGTAATTTTGGCAACTCTGGTGGGTGTCGAGTTCAGATTTTATTATTTCATTATTTTATTTTTTATTTTTTTTTTCGAGTTCAGATTTTGAAATCCAGCGTGCCGGCCAAACAGAGAGGGTCTGTGAGCCTGCAGGCAGCTAGTGTGAAACTTCCGCACCCAAGCGCTGCTCAAGCTCTGCACGTGGGCTGCCCCCCCCCCCCCCCGCCCCGCACCCCTGGAAGTCACTCGAGTCCTCCTCCCCTTCGCTGAGCACTCACGAGGAGCCCACTTGGGCCAGGTCTCATTGCCCTGCACTGGCTCCCACCTCTGCAAACCGCTTCGACCCACCGGAGATTATCCCTGAATGCACAGTCCATGGTGTGCCCTGGATTACGACCAAGATTACGACGAGGAGCATCACCACCACCGCCACCATTTGGACGTGCAGGGACGCACAGGCACAAAGGCTAGAGGAAATAAAAGGATGGGAAGTTATCTGTTCACATAAGAAATTATCTCAAAATTTGGTGGCTTGAGATAACAGGCAGGTCATGGGGCATCTGCGGGTCGGAAGCCGGGGAGGGCTCAGCTGGATCCTTCTGCCCCAAGGCCGCCCAGGGGGCTGCAGGCAAGACCCCGTGTGGTGGGGCCCCGCGGCCTCCCTGGGCCCGGACAAGCCCCCGCGTGGCTGGCAAGCCGGTGCTGGCGCCGACGGGAGGCCTCGCGTCCTCCGTGGGGCTGCTGGGCAGCCTCGGCACCAAGGAGTGTCTCCCCCTCGCGCCAGTGATCACGAGAGCAAGGCAGGCGCCTGGGAAGTCACGCACGGGCGTTTCCACAGTCTCCGCTGATCACGCAGGCTCAGCCGCGAGTGTGCGAAGGAGGCAGACAAGGATACGAGTGTGAGTCCCCCCGGCGTCGGTCCGCACCTCCCTTTGCCCTTCCGGAGGCCACCGCTGGGCCCAGGTGCCCGTGAGCTGTGCCAGCAGTAGTTTTCACACCGCACAGGAGGTGGCACGTGCCGCAAGCTTTTGCATCTTACCCTTCTCCTGCCCCGTAGGTCTTGGAAATCCTTCCACCTCAGCCCGTGGAGACCTGCCTCCTTCCCTGTCGCCGGGGCAGCCCGGCCACCGTGTGCACAGGCCCTGACCTAGTAGCCGCCTGCGCTGGGGATTGGGCTGGGCCATGACTTCCCTGTTGTAAGCGGAGCCATGACGAGTAAGTGTGAGCGTATATCCCTTTGCACAAACACAACAACGTCCAAGGGTAAGTGTCTCGGAGGCTCCTGGTCCCTAAACTTCCTGTTCTTGACGTGAATGCATCAGAGCAAGAGTCCCCTGTCAGCCAGGCCCCAAAGGCTGACTTTCTGGCGCCAAAACTCTGCTCCCAGACGTGTCATCCAACACAGACAGTTGTCACCCGGGACGCCCTGTGCCCTGTGCTCTGGGCGAGCGGCCCCGCTCCTGGGGAATCACGAGGCTTGCCCAGGTCTGCCCTGCTCCGGGGAGCCTCCCGACGCGGGCGCCTCTGCCCACCCTGCTCGGCCACGGCGCCCGGGAGCTGCCGAAGGAATGAACGCCCGAGATGGAGCCTTGTCCCCCGGGGCCGCCGGGGCTCCGAGGGCGTCGGTGAGCCTCGGCCATCCTGGAGATTCTCTTCAGGGGCGACATTCATTTCCTGCATCTGAAGCGTTTGTCGAAGGGGGCAGCCTTTCTCACGGTTCTCGCTTTCCCCTTTGGCCTGGTCAGAGCCTCACGGGGACACCCGGGATGGGAAACAGGCAGGACGGCGCCCGCAAACATGACAAGGACGTGCAGACTTGGAACGACCAGCGCACACCCAGCAAATATTGACACTGCGGGGCCGGGCCGGGGCGTGGAGGAGGGGGCCACGGCTGTCCCGCCCACGGGAGACCGGAGGTTCCCTCTGGGTTTCAATCCGATCCTGCAGCAATCCAAACTCCAACAATCCTTCCCATTAAAAAAAAAAAAAAAAATTGCCATCTTGAGAGATCTTCCTGTGACATCAGTTTCCGAACCTCGCAGGGGCTCCTCCTGCAAAGCCAATCTCAGAGCCATTCCAGGAGGAATCGTCCCCGGCGCCCCCGTCTCCACGGCTTGCACACTCAGCCTCAGGCGCGTCCTCGATAGAGCAAGCCGCGTGCAGAGGGGTGGCCAGCGGCCCGATGTGAGGTCGAGTCCACGACCTGCCCGTGATGAGTAGGACAACCGCTGTTTCGCTTTTTTTCCGTATTTGTTCCCCCAACCTTCCGTTTTGAACACTCTCCGGAGAGCACAAGGGTCGTAAGAACTGTCCGAGGGACAGGTCAAGTCGGGGGTGGGCCAACCCCAGCCGGTGGCCTGTTTTCACGTGACCCGTCAGCTAACAATGGCTTTTATATTTTTAAGTGGCTGGAAAAAAAGGAAAATAATGTTTCACAACACACGGGCGGTCAGACGTCGGCGGCGCTGAGGGAGGCTTGCCCACGGGCCGCCCCGGCCAGGCTGCTCTGTGCACCGCAGCGCCGCTTGCTTGCCAGGTCTGGGCTGTTTGACCCTGTTCACGACAAAATCTGCCGACCCCTGACCTGGAGTCGTCACCGGTCACTACTCTGCCCCATTTGCTTTCCCGCCCTCCTGCTGCCACATTTCCCTTGGTCTTGGTCCTTTGCCCCAAATGCTTGAGTCCGCCCCCCCCTTTCCCAAGCTCAACGCGGGGAACGACCGGCCTAGTCCGGCCTAGTCCGAGCAGAGATCAGCTACTACGAACGCCGCGGCCACAGCGCTTGGCGCTTAGACCAAACTTAAGGGGAAGATCCAACACGCATTTCTGGCATTTTCCACCGAGGTGATTGCCCGAACCCCCAACCTAACATCCCGAGCCTCGGCAGTCCCCGAAGAAAGCCTGCTCCCTGAGGTCTGGAAGGCAGCTTTCCCTCCGAAAGTTCTTCTTACCCGAGGAGCAAATTAAAAAAAAAAAAAAAAGAACAAAACAAAACCCTCGGGGAGAGCTCATTTTTTCCGCAGCTTGTGGCTTGGCTGAGTCACCCTCTGCCTTTCCCGGAGTCACGAGTTTTTCCTCGTACTTGCAGGAGCGCGGCCCTCCGCCCAGGCCTGTCCGCCCACAGCTGGTCCCTGCTGGGAAGGGGCGGATGGACAGACGGACAGCAGGACCAGCAGCCTCCCCGGCCGCAGGGCACTTCCCAGAGCTCCAGCCGGAGGCGGCGGGGATGGCGGCGCTGGAACCAGGGACCAGGAGGACACTGAGGCCCCGGAGGGTCCTGGGCCAGTGGGGAGGCCAGTCCCCGGGGGGTCTGACCCCTCTCAGCTCCAGGGCCGACGGGTACATGTCCTCCCTCTGGCCAGGCGCACGGCTCGGTGCCAGGGGTGCAGTCGCACCCGGGTCGGCCCTCCTGCCGAGGCCACCGCACCGCAGCCAGGGCCTTCCTTCCCCCGAAGCCCCTCTTGCCGGGGAAGTGGGGGACCTGGCACGGAGGCGGTCGCGGAACACTGTGCCCCTCCAGTGCCACCCTCCGGCCCCCGGCCCCCGGCCCCTGGCAACAGGCAGTGTGTACCCTTGGGGCGACGTTTCCCGGGGTGTCAGGGTCCCCGCCGGCCTCCCTGGGTCTGAGTCAGCCCCGGGTCCTTGGGCCTGGTCTCCCCTCCGCAGGTACAGAGGCCCGGCTGCCCCATCGGGACTCAGCACTGCGGGTGCTTATTCATCCGGAAGCACCTAAGAGGGTAAAGCGGGGTGGAGGGACCCACGGACAGGGTGGGGACTGTCCCCGATGCGGTCACGTGCCCAATCTGAAGGGGACAGTTCCACCCGGAGACCGGGGACTGTGTTTTCTGATCCTCTGATTTACCAGAAGGTGAAAATCCTGATTCGAACCTGAAAGCTCTCCCTGCGAGTCGGGGGGCTCTGTGAGGCCGCGGCCTGTCCCCGTGCGGAGCTAACCGCAGGGAGGGTGGGAGCGGCCCTCCTCCCGGCCACCTCCACCCCTTCCCTCTCCGGCCTCTCCCGCCCTTCTCCTCCCCTGCCTCATCCCCTTCCTTCCTTAGTCCGCCTGCCGGCCGCACCCCTGGCTGTACCCCAGGCCTGGAGGGGCGCATCCCCTCCATCCCCTCCTCACGGGCTGTGCCCGCCGGCCGCACCCCCACCGCTGCCGGGCTCAGGCCCCCTGGCTCCAGCCTCCAGCCTCCAGCCCGGAGCAGCTCTGGCTCCTGCCTCCCTGCCCGTGGACACCGCGTGGCCCAGCCGGCTCCTCTCCGAAGCCCCGGGGCCTGCCCTTCTGCGTGTGTCTAGGGAGCCTGGCCTCGCTCTAGCGCTGGACCCACGGAGGGAGAGGCCGGGGGCTCCCTGCCCAGCTGGGGGGACAAGCCCTGGGCACTAAGCAAGTGCGCGGGTAAAATGTACACACTGTAAACCTGGGTGAGGTCATGCGGGGTGGTGGTCGGGGTGCGGGGCTGCCCGAGTGCGGGGGAGCGAGGGCTGGGACCCCAGAGCCAAAGGTGCAGCCATCCCGGGAAGGTGTAGGGGGGAGGGACGTGCAAAGGCCCAGAGGTGGGACCGCCTTGGGGTTTTGAGGAAGAGGAAGAGGACGTGGGAGATGAAGTGCGGGGAGTGGGGGGACCAGAGGGAGACTGGGCAGGCCTCCTGGAGGGGCGAGGACAGGAACTTCCTTCCCTGTCCCAGGAGGCGGGAGGGCTTGGGTGGGGACGCAGCACCAAACCCGATTCTCCTTCAGGCTCCGCTCAGGTTTCAAAGGTCCCATGATAAGAAGATTAAAATGTAAAAAGGGTTAAATGCTGCCGGTTTGTCACACGCGGAAACCTACAGTAGTTGCTGAGAGAAGACTGGCAGCCGGCAGCCCGGAGCCCCCCAGGCAGTCCCTGCCAGGCAGTCGCGCCCTCGGTGACACCCCCGATGCCCTCGGGGTCCCGTGAGCACCCTCTCCAGCGCCGGGTGAGCAGCCTGGGTGTGGGGTGGGTACAGCAGGGGACCAGGGGGCAGGGGGGGACCTGGGGGAGTCACCCTGGAGCAGCAGCCCGGGGAACAGCCGGGGTGCAGGGGGGGCACAGAACGGGGAGACCTCTCGGGGTCACCCTGGAGCAGCCGGGGTGCAGGGGGGCGCAGCGGGGGGACCTCTCGGGGTCGCCCTGGAGCAGCAGCCCCGGGGAGCATCCGGGGTGCGGGGGGTGCAGGGGGGGCCTCTCGGGGTCGCCCTGGAGCAGCAGCCCCGGGAGCATCCGGGGTGCGGGGGGTGCAGGGGGGGCCTCGCGTGGTCGCCCTGGAGCAGCAGCCCCGGGAGCATCCGCGGTGCGGGGGGTGCAGGGGGGCCTCGCGGGGTCACCCTGGAGCAGCAGCCCGGGGTCTCCCGCAGGGTCGGTGGGTCCAGGTCCCGCCCGGCCCCGCCCGGAGCGCTGGGGCTGCGCGCTCGTCCCGCCGCGGGCTCCGAGGTCGCGCCCAGGCCCCGCCCCCCGCGGTCCGGGAACCCGATTGGCCGAGCGGGCGGGGGCGTGTCCGGGGGCGTGTCCGGGGCGGGGCCGGGGAGGCGGCGCGCGGCGGGCGGGGGCGCAGACCCGGAGCGGAGCGCGGCTGGCTCGGCGCGCAAGGCCCCGCGGCGGAGGTAGGGCCGGGCGGGGCGGGCGGGGCGGGCGGGGGGGGCGGGACCCTCTCGGGGCCCAAAGGCCGCAGGTCCCCCAGCCCCGAGGGCTGAGCAGGCGGCGGCGTCTTCGGCGGGGCTGGTGGGAAGAGGAAGGCTCCCGGGACCCCGAAGGTGGGGGCGCCCGGACTCGACCTCCGCGGGGCCGGGGGGTGCGGGGTCACCGGGGGGGGGGGGGGGAGCCGATGGGAGGGAGGGAGGGAGGGAGGGAGGCCCTGCTGGGTCCCTGCGGCGCAGCTCCCACTGGGGTCGGTGCAGGCGAGCGGCGCCCTGGGCCTGTGTCCTGCACACGTCAGCCCTGGGGCTGCCAAGGGGGTGAGGCCGCCCGGCTGGGCAGGGGCCTGCCCTGGGCGCGGGTGCAGCAGGGGTCGGGCGGTCAGGGCGGTGCTGCCCTCCGGACTTGAGGATTCCCGATTCTTTTTTTTTTTAAGATTTTATTTATTCTTGAGACACACAGAGGAGCAGAGACAGGCAGAGGGAGGAGCAGGCTCCGTGCAGGGAGCCCGATGGGGACTGGGTCCTGGGACCCCGGGGTCACGCCCTGGGCCCAAGGCAGACTCCACCACGGAGCCCCCGGACGTCCTGGGGATTCCGGATTCTGTCCGGGGCGGGAGCAGCCCTGCTGGAGCTGGGCCCTCGGGCAGCAATTTTGATGAGGGAGGTGGAACCTCCCCTGGGGGGCTTCTGCGGGCGCAGCCTCGCCTCCTTCCCGGGCTGCCTGGTGAGCTGCAGGCTCCGGGCTAAGAGCACCTGTGACTCACTTTCCTCACTCCCAGCTTCTTGGTGGAGAAGGGCCTCCGGGAAGCACGGGGGGGGGGGGGGGGGGGACACGGGGTCGGCGCCTCTGGAAGGAGGGGCCCTTGGGTCGTGACACCCTCCTCCTGCCCTTGGACAGAAACCCAGATCCTCCCCTGGCCCCGAGGCCCCTCAAGCGTGGCCTCTGCTGGCCCCTTCCGCGTTACCTCCTGCCCCTCGCTCCTTCCTCTGTGGCCGCCGCGGCTCTGGAGCTGTTCCCAAGGCCCAGAACATTCTCCCCCCGCTCCGGGCTTTGCAGGACTGGCTCTTCCCGTTCCCGTCAGGTTGGTGTAAGGTTACTTCCTGGCGGCCTTGCCTGCACCCCCCCCCACTGACCCGCCCGCCCTCGGCCTCCAGCGCTCGCTCAGAAGTGGCCTGTCCCTCGGGGAAGTCTGCAGGCAGGCTGGGGGCCGGGCTCTGCTGCTTTGCCCTAAGCTGGTGCCAGCCCAGTAGGACCGTGGGGGGCGCACGACGGGCCTTCCAGGCCGTATTCAGAAGGCGAAACCGGCAGGTGTGGGAGCTCGGTGGGGCCTGGGGCTGCAGGAAAGGGGGCGGCCGTGCGTCAGCCTGGCCCCGGTCAGAGAGGCCAAAGGACGGTACAGGGGCCGCATCCCAACTCCGGGCCTCTGACCCTGGCTGGGGAGCCCCCTCTCGATAAGCAGTGTCCCCAGCTGTAGGTCTAACAGAGGGTGGCCCTGGGTGCCCCGCCGAGGTCCTGCTCTCCAGGGTTCCCGGCGGGGGGGGCAGACATCGCTCTCGAACCACACAGGCTGCTTCTGAGTGGAGGACAGGAGAGAACAGGGTCCCCCGGGACGCATCCCCGGAGCCGGGCCCTCGCCCATTTGCCGCCTCGGGGGTGTAGACCGGGGATCTGCAAACCTTTTCTGTAAGGGGCCCAATGGTAAATATTTTAGGCTTTGCCAGCCAGTCTCTGTTGCCGTGTCCCCGGGAACTGGATTTAGAAAAGTGGGCAGGGGTCAGACTGGACGTGCACCTGCCGGCCCCGCTGTAGCTGGCGTGCGAAGCCTCCCCCGCGAGGCCCAGGACCGAAGCCACCCCCCAGTGCTTGGGGCACGGCTCCGAGACCTGGTGTTCGCGGGACACCGTCAGCCCCCTCGGGGGAATCCCCTATGTCGGGTCCACCCAGGAGCCTGGCAGCCTCCCAAGCCCTCCCCCAGAAAGCAGGTGTATTCATTTCCCTGCGCCACACACCCGACCCTTCCACAGAGCCCGCCCCCCACCAGCCCCGGGCGGGGCACCGCACCGCAGGCACCCGAGGCAGGCCGCCCCAGGGACAGTGGGATCAGCCTGTGTCCCCAAGGAGGGAGGCTCACCTCTTTGGGGA
This sequence comes from Vulpes vulpes, assembly GCF_048418805.1. Classification (NCBI taxonomy): domain Eukaryota; kingdom Metazoa; phylum Chordata; class Mammalia; order Carnivora; family Canidae; genus Vulpes; species Vulpes vulpes. The sequence goes on from NC_132780.1 coordinate 898,597, forward strand.
GAGCAACAAAAGCAGGAGTCCCCATCTGCTTGGGCGCGGGGCTGCTGCATTTACAAGACGAATCTCCAGGCCGCATCAACCAGGGTGAAGTGACGGGCGTGGGAAGGGTGGGCACATGGGGCGGGGGCAGCCCTCCCCCCCGCGGGGACCCGCTGAGGCTCCTGGGAGAGAGGGGCAGCAGAGCCTCTGGGTACCCCAATCCGCGTATGCGATCGGCTCAGAGCCCAGCCCCCCTGCAGAGATCCTGGCCTTCCCGGGTCAGCAGCCGGCCGGGGGCCCCTGGGGCCTGCGGAGGGTCTCAACATCGCCGACTGGGGCCAGGTAGCAGGGCCCCTGGCGCGGGGGTCCCGGCCCCCCACAAGGGACAAGGAGGCGGTGTTGTAGGCCCTCTCTTGCCTAAACCTCTCCGCTCCCCGGGTGCTGCTGTGCGCGTCCTCCGTGCCGGCCACCTGGGCCCCTCGGGTCCGAGCGGGGACCTGGGCGGGCTGGCCTCTCGCTCACCGGACCCCGCAGGCCGGATGGGGGGCCGTCTCCCTCGGCGCAGAGCCCACCCGCCTCCGTGCCAGATGTGTCAAGCCTTGGCCTGTGGCCCCAAGATTGGGTTTCCGGCCGCTGTTCGGCCAGGCAGCTGGCCCCGCAGGTGCGCCCGGAGGGAACAAGCGGCATCCGTCCTCGGGGCCCCCTCCCGGCATCTCCTGTGTCCCTGTGCCCGGACACCGAGGTCCGGGGGGCCCCGCCAGCGACCCAGTGCAAGCCCACGGGTGGAGCCCCAGCCGGCGGCGGACACCTTCCTCCTGCGAGGAGAGGGAGTCGCCCAAGCCCGCGTTCCCGCCTCCTGGAGTTGCCGTCCTGGGAATCTGTCCCTTTGCTGCTGCTCGTTTTAAAGAAAAGCAACAGAACGTGGTAGATGAAGGCGGAGTCGTACGCGCCCCCGCCCGTGGCTGGTGCCCTCCAGGTGCCCTCCCCGGCCACCCTCTCCCGACTGTGCTGGGTCCATCATTGGGGTCTAGCGGCCTTCACCGTTCGTAGGGGGACAGCTGGGCGCTGTCTAGTGTGTGTCACCCAGTGAGACATCCCACGAGTCCTCGGCCTGGGCGCGGGACGCCTCTGCCCTGTGACGTCACAGCCCTTCTTCCCCATCCCCCGTACCCCTGCAGCCACCTTTCTACCTGTGCCCCTGTGTTTGGCTGCGTGTGATGCCGCAGGGGAGGGGACCCAACCTGTCCCTCTGCGGCCGGCTTATCCCACTGAGCGTCGGCGTCTTCGGGGTTCCTCCGTGTGGTGGCAGGAGGGGTCAGAGCCACCTTCCTTTTAGGGCTGATTACTCCTCCGTTTGCACATTTTGCTCAGCCTTTGGTCCGCCGACGGACCTGTGGGTTCCTGGTACGGCTCGGCTGCCGTGGCGATTGCCCCGTGAACGCGGTGTGCCCCCCGGCCTGGAGGCCCTGCTTTTGGTCCTGCAGGGAGACCCCCAGGATTGGAATCCCGGGGCCGCATGGTTTCTGTGCTCGTCCCTTCCCGCGGAGCCTCTGCGCCCTGCGCCGCACCCCTTGTAGTTCCCACGGGGAGCCCGTGGGGCTTCGACTTCTCCGCATCCTCCCCACACCTGTTATTACTGCCTGGGGTTTTTGTTATTTGGGGTTTTGGGGTTGTTTTTTTTTTGATAGTCGCCACCCTCATGAGTGTGAAGTCCCATCCTTTCCGTCTTCACTCGTAGGTCGAGTTCTTGAACACTTGAGACGTGTGATGTGGACACGGACGCTGTCACGTACCGTTTGGCAGGTTGCTTTTCCGCTCGGCCTGTGACGTCTGTGCTCACTCCGTCTTGAGCCACGTGGACTGGGTGAGTGGTCGTAGGTGCCGACGGCTGCCCCGGGTGCGAGCCGCCCGGCCGGGTGCCCCGTCCCATCCCCCGCCCCGTGCTAGGCGTCTCTCAGCTGGGCTGCAGGTCGCCAATCCCCTGCTCTTGGCTGCGTCCCTGTGCTGCGCCCTGAGCTCCCCTCCCCCCGGGGAGCCCTCAGCCGGCCGTCCCAGCCCCCAGCCCCCAGCCCCCAGCCCCCAGCCCCCAGCCCCCAGCCCAGGGGCCAATAATCAGCCAGGCTGGCAACACACGGCCAAGATCAGCAACCTAGAAGTAGTGGTTCTTACATAAGGCAGCAGGGGCAGCACTCCTCAGGATGCCTGTGGTCTGAAGGGGGCAAGTGGCACGTGACTCGGGGGCCCCCAGCACCCCTCTTGTGCAATGCGTGCAGCCTGCACCCTGGGCCCCGCTCTGGCTTCCCACAAGCCGTCTGACTTAGAGAACTGCAGCGTGGTGACCCAGAAATGTGTGAACTGCGTGGCCGGGCGCACGGAGGCGGCGGTGAGCTCAGCTCTCACCTGCTTCCTCTTCAGGAGTCGGAGCTGACTCATGCACAGCGCGCCCTCGGGCAGCTTTGCAAAGGCTCCTCGGCTCACTAGCGACTCCCGACTCCCGGGACGCCTGTGCTCGCCCCGTCCCAGCGTCCCAGCACCGGGGCTGCTCTAGTGACCAAGAAAGGGCCCCTGGTCTCCCGGAGCTTGGAACCCGGGGCGGGAGATAGGAACCCCAGGAGCAAAGGACAGGGAGACAAGAAGACGCTCGGCCCTCCGAAGTCCCGTGGAGAGAAACACAGAGTGGGGTAACGTCTTGGAGAACGACGCCGGCAAGCGTTTTCCGTAGAGGCCAGGTGGCATCCTAGGCCTCGCGGCCGGGGCTGTGTCCGCCGCGGCAGCACGAACGCCGCCAGGGACCCGGGTAGCTGAAAGGGTACGGCTGTGTTCCAATAAAACTTTATTTACAAAAATAGGCTGTGGGCCAGAGGCCCAAACCCCTGGGCCCTAGTTTGCCGACCCTGTGCGGGGTTAGGGGTTAGGGGAGGCTCCCTGAGCTGGGGCTGTCGCAGGGCCTTTCTGGGGGGAGATGAGAACCCAGAGCCCAGTCACAGGAAGGAGCCGGCGAGGGACGACGTGATGGCACCTTGCTGTTGCTTCAGTGTGTAGCTGCCTGGTGAGACGGGGTGCGGGGGATAAAACTGTGGAGCTGGGGCGCCTGGGGCCTCAGCGGGTGAGCATCTGCCTTCGGCTCAGGGTGCGACCCCGGGGTCCTGGGATCGAGTCCCGCATCGGGCTCCCTGCAGGGAGCCTGAGTCTCTCATGAGCAAATAAATTAAATATTTAAAAAAAAAATGGTGCAGCTTGCTCATGGGTTGAGTGTTGGGGGTACAGGAAGGAGGAGGTTCAAGGATGTTCCTGGATTTGGGGCTTGAACCAACAGGTGAGCAGTGGTTCTGTCCATGGAAAAGAAGAGCTGGAGGGAAAGGTGGGCTTTGTGTTGGGCTTGTTGAATGTGAGGAGCTTCTCCGATGAGCAGGTGGGAGGTCGTGTGGGCAGGTGGACGTCGGCGCAGAGAGGCCAGGGCTGGAGGCCTGGGCTGGGGAGTCAGGGTGTTTGGGTGGCGGGTGTGAGTCCGGGGGTCACCGGGAGGGTGTGTGGCCGGAGGAGAGGGGGCCTGGGTGAGATCTGGGCCACCAAGGTTTTGTGCTTGGCAGAGGGGGACGGAGGGGGCCTCACAGTCCATGGAGGAAGGCCCCGAGCCCCCTGCTTACCCACAGAGCCTCAGTTCCCCCAGCAGCGGGCGGCTCTCCTCCGAGGGCTGGTGTGAGGATCCATAAGGTAGTCGCTCGGCGCGGTGACCCCTGAGCCCCAGGCCGAGGGAGCGGCTTGCAGGCCTGTGAGGGTGGCGCAGTCTGCGGGGGCCGAGGGGTGCAGACCCCTGTGGCCTGGCCCTCACCGTCCCACACGTGCACCCGCACCCTCCTGCCCAGGGAGGCCCTCCAAACCCCTGCCCTTGGGTGGGCAGCGTGAGGTCGTGTCCTCGCCGGGCTCCCAGGCCCCGCGGGGCGCCAAGCCCCACCCCCCGGCCTCTAGGGGCTTCCCCGTGGTCCCCCAGCTTGGCCTGTGGCCTCCAGGGCGGTGCGTGTGCGGTTGGGTGGCCGCCCGGGGTGACGCGCGGCGGGTCAGCGAGCGGGGGCCTGGGCGGGGTGTGGGCCCGAGCCCCCGCTGACCCCCCGCCCCCGCCAGGCCGCCGGCGACGATGGTGGATTATCTGGCCAACACGGAGATCAACAGCCAGCGCATCGCCGCGGTGGAGAGCTGCTTCGGGGCGTCGGGGCAGCCGCTGGCGCTGCCGGGCCGGGTGCTGCTGGGCGAGGGCGTGCTCACCAAGGAGTGCCGCAAGAAGGCCAAGCCGCGCATCTTCTTCCTCTTCAACGACATCCTGGTGTACGGCAGCATCGTGCTCAGCAAGCGCAAGTACCGCGGGCAGCACATCATCCCGCTGGAGGAGGTGACGCTCGAGCCGCTGCCCGAGACCCTGCAGGCCAAGAACCGCTGGATGATCAAGACGGCCAAGAAGTCGTTCGTGGTGTCGGCCGCCTCCACCACGGAGCGCCAGGAGTGGATCAGCCACATCGAGGAGTGCGTGCGGCGGCAGCTGCTGGCCACGGGCCGCCCGCCCAGCACGGAGCACGCGGCGCCCTGGATCCCCGACAAGGCCACGGACATCTGCATGCGCTGCACGCAGACGCGCTTCTCCGCCCTCACGCGGCGCCACCACTGCCGCAAGTGCGGCTTCGTGGTCTGCGCCGAGTGCTCCCGGGAGCGCTTCCTGCTGCCGCGCCTGTCGCCCAAGCCCCTGCGGGTGTGCAGCCTCTGCTACCGCGAGCTGGCGGCGCAGAAGCGCGAGGAGGAGGAGGAGGGGGGCGGCGGGCCCGGCGGGGGCGCCCCGGGGCAGCCGCGGGCCTACCTGGGGGGGGCCGAGTGCGGGGCCTCCAGTGGGGACGACGAGGACTCCGACGAGGACAAGGAGGGCGGAGGGGACGGCGACTGGCCCAGCCGCGTGGAGTTCTACGCCTCGGGCGTGTCCTGGTCAGCCTTCCACAGCTGAGCGGCCGCCGGACGCGCCCCCGGGTGCCCCGAGACGGCGGCGGGGCGCTGGGATCGGCCCCGGCACCCTCCTCTGGCGCCTCAGGGGATTCCCTTTCCACTTGGCAAACCCACGTCGCCTTGGCCTCCTGGGAACTTGTGCCTTTTCTCACCTGCGGCCCCAGGTGACCCCTGGAGCCAGACAACGCCAGCACCTTCCAGGACCAGAGGGAAGACGGGACGGGAGCCCTGCGCCTGCCTCCCAGACGCGCACACCCGCGGGAGGGCCGGGGCCTTGGAGACCGGGTCGGCCCCTGCCCCTCGCGGTGCCCGTGCCCGGCTGGCTGGCCCCTCGCCGGCCCAGAGCCTGCCCTCCAGCCTGGGGCCCCGGCCTCCGGCCCCATCTCGCCCCTGCCCAGGGTCCCCCTCAGTCCTGCCCTCATCCGTCCCCGTGCCCGGGAAAGCCTCGTTCTCTGTTAGGACCCCTCATGGCAAGTGACGGGAACCCTGCCCAGGCTCTGCTGTCACAATAAAAAGAACGTTCATTGACTCGTGTGGTCTCCCTCAGTCACGGCTCCTCAGGGGCCGAAATCCTGGCAGGGGAGCCTCCCGCCACGCCGGGCGCTCCTGGGAACACTGGCGGCCCCGTGGGTCGGACACGGATGCCACACCCGTGGTCCCCGAGCACGTGTCCCGTCCACCTGGGCCCACCTGGGGCTCTGACCACCGCCCGGCACCCGCAGCCCCGTCCCCTGGCGTGAGTCGTCTAAACAGAAGGGCAGGGAGCAAACGGAGCCCCTCGTCCAGCTCCCCCGGCCTTCCCGGTTCAACGCTGCCCCTGCGGCCTCCCCTAGGCCTGCCCCGGGGACGGCGCCGTGGAGTGGGCGGCGACTGGCCCCGCTCAGAGCGAGCGTGTCGGGGCTGGGCCTTGAATGCCAGCCGCCCGGGGCCCGTCCCGCAGCTGGCTACGGGCCGTGGGTGCTTGGATGGCTGCCTGGCGGGCCTGGGCCAGAGCCCGCTGGGGCAGAGGGGACGAGGGCAAGGTCACCGTCTGCTCAAGTAGCGACTCGGGCCAGGAGAGCGTCCCCAGGCCACGTGGCAGGTGCCGAAACCCGGCTGCTGGGCCCCGGGTCACAGCCGCTCTCCTGGAGCCTCCGGTGCCTGGGAGAGGGGGAGGCACCGGGCAGCCTGAGGACGGGGAGGGAAGGAGGCCGGCCCGAGGCTGCTGGGGGGCCCCTCCGGCCTCCTCGACAGGGACCTGCCCCGCAGGGACGTGCGCGGGGCCAGAGCACAAGACCCTCCGTGCAGGGCAGGTGGCCCGAGCCATGCCCTCCCCACCAGGACCCCTGGAGCTGCTCCCCTTGTCCCCCCACCCAGGACTGCAGGACGGGCGCTGCCTCCTGGGGCCACGGTATCGGGGGCTGCGAGGACTCTAGGGCTCGAGTGGCCAGCGACCCTCGGGGGCCCTCATTCGTGCAGGCTCGCTGCTCTGTGCCTGCCTGGGGGGACACGGTGCAGGTGAGACGCGCACGGTCCCCCCTCTTAGGGTGTCTCGCCTGGCGGAGGAGTCAGGCAGGCTCAGGAGCAGGTGGGGCTGCGCCGGGCACAGGGACGGGGCGTGACGCCGAGGGCAGGCGGAGGGCGCACTCCACAGGGGTGAGGATGAGGGGAGGCGGCGCTCCTGACCAGGGAACGGCAGTGCAAAGGCCCTGGGGAGTGGAGTCCATGTGTCCTGGAGCCGCGGGGCTGGGCTGCGGCCAGACGGGTGGTGGGGCCAGTTCAGACATCCCAGAAGCCTCTAGAACCTTCCGCAGGCAGCAAGTGTGCTCTTTGGTTTCAAGGTCCGGCCCTGACGGCTGTGTGCAGAGGGAGCGGCTGGACGGCCACCCCAGACCCCGAGGATCCCCGGGAGGGGAGCCGTGGCTGTCCCCACTCCTCCAGCAGGGCTGGCCGGGGTACACGAGGCCATCCTGAGTCCTGACAGAGGGACGGACAAAGCCAGTGGCCACAGGTCCCAGAACAGTCGTGCGATCCGGGAGGGCTTCCTGGAGGAGGGGAGGTGTGGCCGAGCTCCAGGAGGGCAGGACTTTGCCCGAGAGGACAGTGCTCTCCACAGGACTGGGGCTCGGGCTCTCCCTGTTTCCTGTCCCCGCCTGTCGCTGCCACTGGAGGTTGTGGATTGACTGAGTGAATCAAGTAAGAGGTGAGGTCGGGGCGTTGGGGCAGAGGTCGGGATAAGGAAATGGCCCTTGCGCCTCCCCCTGGGAGGGTGGGGAGCAGCCCCTCCCCCAGACCCTGGCCGCAGGGGCAGGAAGCGCCCCCCCAGCTCTCTGGGCGCTGGGCCTGCTCTTGGGGACTCAGCCAGGAAGAGGCTGCAGGGGGGCAGCCCCCGCCCGGCATGAGCGCAGGGCTGACCCCGTTCTCAGCCGGGATCCGGCACCAGGCACCCACTTCCGCGGGCCCGCGACGCCCCCAGGGCTGCAGGAAGGGGCCTCCCGAGGCCTGTGGGCGTGGAGGCCGCCTCCGGTCCCGGGCCTCTCCGTGCCCAGGCTGCCCTCCACGCGGGACACCCGAGCCCGGGGCGGCACTCGGGGTGCAGGCTGCGGCCACAGGAGGGACTCCGGCCCTGGGCTTGTCCCAGCGACTTGCTGACGCTGAACCCGCCTCGGCCTTTGCCTGCGGCCTGTGCACCCCAGCGCCGCCGCCACCTGCACCCCACAGACCCCTGCTGCCCGGGCCGGCGTGGCCGTCCCACCTGCCCCCCAGGGCACCTGCTGCCCTGCTCCGGCTCCCACCCTCCGTGTTTCACGAGGGGCCTGGGTGGGCCTTCGAGGCCGGGCTGCTTGAGGACTGGGGCCCCTCACTCATCGTTCGCCGGCAGCCCCGCAACTCAGCGGGTTCCACGGACGCCCCTCCTGGAGGGTGGCCTTGGAACTTCCCCGAGTTGTGGGGGGTCGGCTGGGGTCACGGCGCCCTCCGAGGCCCTGGGTCCCGAGCTGACGCCGCCGGCTTCCCCTAACCAGCTGGTCCTGCCTCCGCTGGCACCTGCACCCGCGCCTTTGAGCCAGACGCTGGGGGGCCCCCGACCTTCCCCTTGCCTGTCCCCTTCTCCGCAACCCAGGCCCGAGTGGGGAGCCTGTGGAGCACTGGGGCCCCCAGAGCCTGGCCTGGCCACGCCCCTCGAGGTAGAGTCCTTCCTGCCCCACAGCGACAGTGAGCACACCCCCCCCTCCCGCCCCTCCCAGCCTGCCCCCTGCCTTCCGGCTGCCCCCCCACCCATCCCCCTGGCTCTGGAGCAGCCGGGAAGGGAGGAATAGAGGGTGACGGTGGGGCTCAAGTCCAGAATTGAGATGAAAATCCAGGAGGCACCGCTGGGAAGCCGAGGCCCCCGGGGCAGGTGCATCTGACACTCACGGGGCAGGGTCGGTGCCAGGGAGAGGCTGTGGCCCGAGTCCTGTCCCGTGTCCCTCCCGGCGTCCCCACTCCTGCTGGCTCCCGTCACCAGCACAGAGCCCAGCTCTGACTGGAATGTTCCGATGCCGAAAGCAGGCGGGCTGGTGGGCAGGGAGGGAGAGACGAGGGCTGGGGGAGACCAAGCCAGACATTTCTGGGCAAAAACAAGGGGAAATTTTAATCCCTGGAGTGTCTCTGTAGGGGGTCCTGCCAGATGTTCCGAGCCCGAGCCCCAGGAGCAGCTCCCAAGCTGGGAGGGAGGCGGCCTGGGGCGGGGGGTGCCCGTGGCCAGACTCGGCGCTGGTGCTGCCCACTGTCTCTCCACACAGTGGGGCTCCACTGGACCCCCACACCCCGCCCACAGCCGCAGCCGGGGGTGGGGCCCAGGCTTCCAGGGTTGGGAACCCCACACAGGCCCGTGGGCACACAGTCACACACACACACACTCTCCTTTGTGTTACACAAGGAAGCTTTATGCAGTTTGCAAACTGCCAACATTCTTCAAATGCCAAAATGCTTTCCTTTGCATCCCACCCGAGCCTCCTGGAGGCCCCCCCCCCCCCAGAACTAGAGGAACCCTCTCGGCCTTGGGCCCAGCTAGCCACAGGCTGGAGCTGGAGCTGGTCTAAGAGGAGTCGAGGCAGAGTTGCTGGGCGAGAGGAAGCCGGGCAGGGCCGGATGCAGTCATCACCCCCGGACCTGCCCCGGCTCCCCACGCCCTCTGCTCTGCACTCACGTCCTCACCCTGGTGCACGGTTGGGCTCCCACCTCCTTGCCCCCCTGCTGGAGGGGGTTCACGGGGTGGGGGGCACCTGGGGCTTTCCTGTGCACTCGTTCCTCCAGGCGCTCACCCCCTGCTGTTTCCTGCCTGAAATAATAAAAAAAAAGTGTGGGGGGGTGGAGACTGGTCTCTACTCCCAATTCCTAGCACGGAGCTCCCAGATGCCTTGGAATGTCCTGGGTGACAGGGGGGCCTGTGCCCTAATGAGGCAGAGCTTAGTGGGCACCAGAAAGACCAGGCCGTGCTCAGAAGCTTGGAACTTGCAGGGAAAGGGCACCAGAAACTCATTTAATGACCAGTCGTGATGAAGGTGCCATGAGGACCCCAGAAGTACAAGGTTTGGAGAGCTTCTGGGTTGGGGAACCTGTGAAGGTGCTGGGAGGGGGGAGGTGCTGGAGGGAGGGGGGAGGCACTGCAGGGGGAGGCCCTGTGGGGGGGGCTGGAGGGAGGAGGTGGTGCAGGGGGGAGGTGCTGAGGTGGGGAGGCGCTGCAGGGGGAGGCACTGGGAGGGGGGAGGCCCTGGGACGGGGAGGCGCTGGAGGGGGCAGCCCTGGAGAGGGGAGGAAGCCCCGCCCGCCCACGTCTTCCCCGGGGCGGGGTTCCTGTGTCGTCTGCTCTGTCCTTTATCATAAAGCAGTGAACTAACATTTTCCCCTGAGTTCTGGGGGCTCTGCCGGCAGATTCAGCCCCCGGAGGGGATCGTTGAAGCCTGATTGCTCTGCGCAGGTGAGGAGGCCGGTGACCCCCAGGGCTGCCGCTGGGGGACGTGGGAGCAGCCGGGTGTGGCCCGCACTGACCTGGGGGACCTGGGGCACCACGAGCCGGCGTTGGGTGCTGGGGAGGGCGGGCGCGGGGTGCGGGCCGGGGCCGGCTGGGAGCGCCGGGAGCCTGCAGGGGCCCCACAGATGAGGCTGGCGTGGGGGTGTTCGTGGGGGGGGGCACCTCCGGCTGTGGCCACCGGCCTGGGTGAGCCGAGCCGTGCACACCCGGGCAACGCCGGTGGGGCTGGGGCCGCCTGCACCTGCCCCTGGTGCGGACAGGGTGGCCCTGGGTCCCGCAGCGGGGGCGCCCGGCCTGGCCCTCTGGAGGGTCGGGGCCCAGGTTGGGCTCAGGACGAGGCTGTCGCAGGCTCCGGGCAGATGTCACTTGAATTAGGGAAAATAGCTCGTGGAACAGAGCCTCGGGCGCCGGGCAGCGGGGCTGCTCCCTTCATGCGAGGCAGAGACACGGCGACACCTCACCAGGCGCCCGCGGGTGGTCGCGCGGCTCGGGGCTCCGGCCAACACACCCAGTTCAGGTGCAGCCCTGGTTTGGGGAAACCAAGCGTGGCCAGCCCCGTCCAGTTAGGACACCGGAGAGGCAGAGGCGCCCAGAGCGCCCAGAGCACCCAGGGCCCCGCAGGGTCCTGCCTCCAAGGGTTACTGTTCCCCGTAAGTCGTCCTCTGGCTTTAAGATTTTTTTTTTTAGCTTCACAGACGCAGGACCCTACTGTGTGCATGGTCTGTGCCTTCGGATGAAGCGCAGCCCCCGCCCCCCCCCGCCCGGCGTCGGCGCCTGTGGCTGGTGCTTCTCGGGGGCGGAACAGTCCGTGGGGCCAAGTCTGCGCAGCTGTGTCCAGCCACTGTGCACGGGCGCCCGCGTTGTTCCCAGCGGGCCGCGGTCACCGAGGAAGCTCTGGGACCCTTCCCGGCCGCGGGGCCCAGGACAGGTGTCCGGGTGGCGCCAGCAGAGGCCGCGGGCAGGTCCCCGCAGGGTTCAAGCGGTTGGCGGCCGCTCGGCAGAGGCAGCTGCAGGTGCTCCCGCTCCTCAGCGCCACCCGGTACCGAAGGGCTTTGTCCCTGCGGTGACCCTGAGGGTCACTTGGAACCTGGGCCTCAGACGCCAGCCTGACTTCAGGGCTCCCCTCGGGGGTGAGTGGGAGGCAGCCTCTGCCCGAGTGGGCACGGGAGGAGGGTGTGGGGGGAGGGCGTCCAGAGGAGGGGGTGCGGGAGGAGGGGACGCAGGAGGAGCAGGGGCGGGAGGCGCGGGTGCGGCGCTGGGCCTGTGCGCTCACAGGGGAGATGGGAAATGAAGCCCGAGGAGCCCCGCGCAGCGTCTACTCTGCTTCCCGGGTCCCCAGGGCGCTGAGGCCACGGCTGGGAGGCAGGCAGGCAAAATCGCCCCTCGTGGAGCTCCCGCGAGTGAAGACAGGTGAGGGCGTCGCACCCCCTCCTCTCCGTGGGGGCTCCTCCAGCACCGAAGGGCCCAGCCCTGGGGGGTGCTGTGGAAACACCCCACCAGGCCCTCCCCAGCTCAGCTCCAGGGGTGCTCCTTTATCGACTTGTTTCCTTGTTTTTTTTTTTTTACACTTATTTAATTATTTGTTTATTTATTTATTTATGATAGACACAGAGAAACAGGGACACAGGAGGAGGGAGGAGCAGGCTTCATGCCGGGAGCCCGACGCGGGACTCGATCCCGGGACTCCAGGATCACACCCTGGGGGGAAGGCAGGCGCCAAACCGCGGAGCCACCCAGGGATCCCCTTGTTTCCTTCTTTTAAAAAATTTAATTTAAATTCAATTAATTACCATATGATGCATCATTGGTTTCAGAGGTAGAACTTAGGGGTCCGTCAGTTGCACACGCACCTGCGCTCACCCCATCCCGGGCCCTCCCGGTGCCCCTCCCGCAGTCCGCCGCACCCCTCCCCTCCAGGGACCCTCATGTTTCCTAGGGCCCAGAGTCTCATGGTTTGTCTCTCTCTCTGTTTTTCTTAGTTTTCCTTCCCTTCCCCTGTGCTCGTCTGTTTTGTTTCTTGAATTCCACGTATGGGCAAGATCACACGAGAATTGTCTGTCTCTGACTTACTTCCCGCAGCACGATGGCCTGCAGCTCGGTCCACATGGCGCACGCGGTCACCTCCCCCTCCGACAGCGGAGTCCTGCTCCGGGCTCTGCCCGTCTCGGCCTCTGCATCTGCTCACCCACCGGTTTGTGTTCTGAAAGGGTGACCTGGGCGCTCGTGCCCTGGATGTAGATGCCTCCGCGGGTGGGGGGCGGGAACAAGCGTATGGTGGAGGGCGGCCGAGGACTGAGTGCCACACGGGGGCCGCGAGGCCCGGGTACAGTTCCAGGCCGAGTGGCCTGCCCGGCGTCACTGAGGTGCGCCCGAGTGAAGGCCTGAAGGACTTGGGGCCGGCCTTTGGGAGAGGAGCATCCAGGGCAGGGGAAGCGGCGAGTGCAAGCGCCCTGGGGCGGGGGGATGTCCCCAGCCTGGTGAAGGAGCAGGGAGGAGGCCGGTGTGGCTGGCAGAGCTAGGGGGGTGGCAGGCGGTGAGGACCCCACGGAGATGAAGTAGGGCCCGGAGGTGTCCTAAGGACTCGGCTTTGCTTGGAGTGAGAAACAGAAGCCGTGGGGGCTGTGCGGTGGAGAAGTGGCACCGACTCTCCTTTGAGGGCGTCACCTGCTGCCCTGAGCCGGGTCGGGGTGGGGGGCGCCGAGGGCCGGGAGGGGGAGGCCGGGAGCCGGGGAGGAGATGGGTCGCCGGGGCCCGGCAGTAGGAGCAGCAGAATGTGCTGGTGGCCGGGGTGCGGCTGTGAGCGGGTCCGGGGCTGGGGCCTCCGCTCCTGGGGCCCAGCTGCTTGGTGGCGGCGGGTGTGCTCGCCGCGGCTGTTACGAAATAAAGCTGCCGCTTCACATTCGAGGCTTCGTGTGGACACGTTTTGGGTTCCCCGGGCGCGTCCCTGGGCCGGGAGTTGTTGGGTCACAGGGCAACTCTGTGGTTAGTATTATCTTGAGGAACTGCCCAGAGGTTTCCCAAAGTGGCTGCAGCATTTTGGGTCCCACCCGCAGCGTATAGAGGGTCCAGCCTCTTCCCCTCATCGACACTTGTCATTTCCTTTTTAATTTCAGCCACCAGAGGTGAGAAGCGGCGTCTCGCTGTGGTCTTGACGACGGAAGGCGTGCAGCACCCTCTCGTGCACCTGCGGGCCGTCTGAATGCCATTTTTGGAGAAATGTCTGTTCAAATCCTTTGCCCATTTTTGAACCGTTTTTGCCCATTTTTGTCTCTTTATTGCTGGGCTGGGAGTTCTTCGTATATGCTCCATACTAGTCCCTTACCACATACATGATTTGTAATTCTTTTGTCCCATCTTGTGCTTTCTGCCCCCCCCGCCCCCCCCCCCCCCGCCACTTTCTTGACGGTGTCCTTCGAAGCACAAAAGTTTTTAACTTCCATGAAATCCCACTGGTCTTTTTTGTCCCCTGTGGTTTTGCGTCATATCGACAAACCACTACCTCATACAAGGTCGTAAAGACTTGTTCTCATGTTTTCATCCAAGAAATGCCCTATTTTGAGTCCATTTGTCATCATATGGTGCAAGACAGGGGGTTGTCCGGCTTCCCTTTTCTGCATGTTGACGCGACAATTACCCCCCCTTGGAATCGTCCCCACACCTCGCTGAAATGTTCTTGTGCTTTGCTCCGAGAGGAACGGGGGCGGGTGTGGATGGTGGTGAGCGGGAAGGAGGGAATGACGGGAGCAGCGGCGTCCAGAGGGAGAGGGGTGCCCAGCGGAGGGGCTGGCGCCCGTCAGGGTCAAGGCCAGTGCGTAGGACCAGGAGCGGACATGGCACAGTGTCCACAGGGACCTTTCTCTTGTGTCCGCATGGAAACGGGCACCAAGCAGCACCGCCAGGGCCGAGGCCGAGGCCGAGGGTCGGGATCCGGGGACGAGGTGAGCGGCAGCGGAGGTGGCTGGGGAACCCAGGGTGCTCGCCGGCAACACAGCTGCGCCCGATGAACCGAGTGACCCCGGTCCGTGGGGTCACGTGCTGTTCCTTGGCCGCATCAGGGAGGCAGGTGCAGGGGGAGAGAGTGCAGGGACCCGAGGCCTCTGAGGCTCTCTGTGGGGGCAGGAGGACAAGGCCGGGTCCAGTAGCTGCAGCAAGCAGCCCTCTGCTGACGATGGTCTCAGGTCTTTAGCCTGCAGCCGCAAGCCGGTCCCCTCGAGACCGGGGGACAGTGCCACTGCCCCTCCATCTGGTGAGAGAGGGCGGGCAGGGGTCACCAGTAGGTCCTCGCTGTCCCAGGGCCCCTCCTCTGTCTCAGGGGGCTTGGGCTGCCACAAGGAAGCCCCGGAGACCGGGTACTTAGCCTCTCGGTGGACGTTCGTGGCTCACAGTGTGGAGGCTGGAGCCCAGGAGAGGCGGCCAGCCCGGCCGGACCCTGGGGGGCTCTGGCCTGCAGCAGCCCTCTTCCCGCTGTGGCCTGCCCCCATGCTCCTCCCCCCACCCCTCCGAGAGGCCCCTCCTCTAAATGCCATCACACTGGGGGGTTAGAGCTTCTGAATTTGGCTTTGGGGGACACAGTTCAGTCCACAGCAACATCCCAGCTGCTCTCGACCTCGAGGGAGCCCAGCTGCTGGGCTTGAGACAAGGGACGGGGGGAGGAGGCTCCTGCCCTCACAGGGAGAGTCTGCGTCCCCGGCAGCCCAAGTGGAAAAGGACCATCTTCCAGCTTTACATTTTCTCTCCTGTATCTTGCAGAGCGGTGAGGCCCAGGGTGGCGGCCAGTGGCCATAGGCGGGTGGCACGTGGCTTCAGAATGGAGATGTGGTGCAGGCGTAACAGCGACACAGCAGGTTCCAAAGCCTCAATATTTTTCAAAAAGGAAAATATCTCAAGAGCCATTCATCGCAATGATAATCGCTTGGTGCGCTGGGCTGGACTCTATTACTAAGGGAATTTCACCTGTTTCTTCTTACTCTTTAAAAATGTGGCACGTAGGAAACCTAAAGTTATAGTTGTGGCTCGCACTTGTGGCTTGTGTCACGTCCCGTTGCAGAGACACCAGAGAGAAGACCCACATCCCAAAGGGCTCCCGGCTCAGCAGGCCCTCCTGCCCGGAAGCCTAGGAGCCTGTGCCACCCGCCTGGGGATGAGCGGGACCCGTTCCCGTGCCAGCGGGGCCAGGCCTCCGAGAGGGAGGGCCTCCAGGCCAGTCGGGGCGGCGGACGGTCCCTGAGAGGCAGCCCCGGGAGCTGGGGGCCAGGCTGGTTCTTGTTTGGTTTCGGGACAGGTGCATAATCCACATGTTTACACCCTGGAATCCCCCGGGCACGGTGCCACACCCGGAGATCCTGGCCCACCTGTGCGGCTTCCTCTGAGCCAGGCTCTCACTGCCCGGGAACCCCGAGCGGTCCCCAGCACCAGTTCCCGTTTGTCTTTCTCTTTATTCCCCCCAAGCCCGTAAGTGTGAAGTTGCTGTGGGGCACACGCGGTGCAGGCAGCCGATCCGAATCCCAGAGGCCCGTCCCCGTCTCCTCCGCGTTACACTCAGTGATGAGGCTGCCCAGGAGGCACCTTGACTCCCTCCCTGGTGCTCGGCCCTGGGGCGGCTCCCTCCTCTCCTGCGGCCCCAAACAGCAGGGCCCTGGGCATCTTGATCTCGTTTCCATTGAGATTCTTGTCTCGTCCTGTCTCCCTGAAGTGCAGTGTGTTGGCGGGAAAGTGTGCGCAGCTTCCTGGTTCCTGAGGCTTTTCTTCTTCAAGTCGCTCTCCCAGAGGACAGTGTCCCCGCGTGTGGTCGCCGCCGCTCCGTGTGCGTCGTCATCCTACGGCCCTGCCAGTTTGGGTTGGGTCGTTTGTATGGACGTTCACCCGTTAATCGTTCAGGGCTTCGCTTCGTTGCAAAGGAGAACGGGGAAAGGCCGTCCCTGAGACGCCCACGAATGAAAGAAACAGCCACCACGTCAGTAGTGGAGAGAAACCCCTTGCGGCTCCCCCTGCCTGCCAGCATCTGGGGTCCCCACGGCTGCCCCGAGGCTGCGAGTCAGGCGGCCAGGCCCCAGCTTCGCCTCCTGACCCGCTGTTAGCAAGTCTTCCGAGAAGCCTCCTCTGGCCAGTAAAGCCATTTACCTCCCCACGGCCCCCTTCCCGGGGTGGTTTAGGCCAGTCCTGGCGGGTCTTCATTCCCATGTGTTGATTGTTCGGGATCGAGACACGTTCTGGTTTCTCTGCAGACATGTTGCAGGACACATGGTGACGCTGTGTTCGTGGCTTATTCAAACCTCAGGAAGACCCGAGCCCCCCAGCCCAGGGGAAGTCCTAACAGGGCATCCTTGAGGAGCCACCTCCTGGCCTGGCAGGTGGCAGGTGACCCAGGGAGGCGGGAGGGAGGAGAGAGGATGCGCCGCCTTGCCCACTAGATGGCTCCTCTCAACAAGTAATGGGGAGAGGACCACCTCCTTCCAACCCTGGAGCCCCAGGCCTCACTGCCCCCCCACATCGCAACACACCTCCGTCGTGTTTACATCCAACCCAGACATCTCAGAAGACGGAAAAATAAGAGAGTTCATTCCAGCTAAAAATACAACCGTCTGCCTGTGAAGAGCCTTGCTCGGTGCTGTCATGTCCACACCCGAAGCAGGTTAATAACCGGCCCAAACAGGTGGTTTCTTTCTATGATTACTGGGTCCCCCACCACCACCAAGGCTCCTCCTCGGCTGCCTCTTTGCCCTGCTGGCAGCCCCCAGCTGTTTCCAGCCACCCCGTTGTCACTGCCCACCTGGCCACCACTCTGCCAGCGTAGGGGCCAGCCCACACCCAGCCCTCTGCTCAGGCTGGGACCCCCTCACCCTCTGCTGGGAGTCAACCACTGGGCCTGGGGGGCGTGCGTCACCACCACCTGGGGAGAGGGCCAGCAGGAGGCCACCCCGGCCTTGTCACCCCCACTAGCAAAGAAAACCGAATCCAACCAAGATGCCCATAATCCCCCATCTAGTAAGGAATTGTGATACACCATCCTCCTGTGTCTTGGTGCAGATGCAGTGAGATGTGTACCCCAAACCCTGTGGCGGGGAGGGCACCTTACGGACACTCCCTGTCTCAAAGGAACTTTGATTGAATTTAAGACCTTCAGAAACAGCGCAGACTTTCGCTCCGGCAGTCTTACTCTGGGGAATGTGTCTGAACGAGTGTCTGTCCGAGTCCAAGATGTGAAGGAAGGTTAACGCAAAATGTTCGCTGCAGCAGTGAAAACCACACCGGGGACCGGGCTCAGTGCCGGGATGCTCCACGGCCATGACGCATATTTACGAGACATTTTAAAGGACGACGTCACAGATGTTAGTGTTACTTGGTAACGATGTTCAAAGACGTCTGAACGGAAGAATGTGAGTGTGTCGGAGATGCCGACACCTGGTATTAGAAGGTGTGCTGAAGCCGGAGGAACGTTTCACACATTCCTTTAAGGATGGTTTTCTGGATGGTAACATTGATAGTGGTCTCCTGATCCTTTTCTGGATTTTTCTAAGCTTTCATCAGTAAACACAAGTGCAAGGAAATGATTATGGTTTCCAAAGACCATTTCAAGGCGAGTGAGGGAATACCCAAGACTGGGGCACAGTGGCTGCCTCTGGGGAGGGGGCTGGGGCAGGCTGCATGCAGGGGGAAGCCTCGCCTTTCCATCTGTCCTCTCTGGAGTCTTCCGAGTTTTGCACCAGGCTCTTATTACCTGTTAAAAGAATAAATAAATGAAGATTTTCCAAAGGAGACACAGAAGGAAACACTAAAGCACAGGAGGCGAGGGGAGACCCAGAGGGAGAGCCAGGAAAGTGCTTTCTCCTCCCGAGTTAGACAGGACTGGAGGTCTGCTCTGCCCTCGTGGGCCCAAAGCCCATCCCAGGGCACCCCAGGACCCCGCTGGTCCCGGGTGACTTCACTCAGGAAGGGCTGCTCCATCTGTGAGTGTCTTTCCCAGGAATAAAGGCAGGCAGGCCAGGGGGTGGGAGGGGCTCCCGGGGACATCAGGTTGGGGCGTCCAGACCAGGACCCCGGAGCCGTGATTTGTCACACAAGGTGCCTGGTGGGGTCCAGGGAAGCCTCCCCGGTTGGTTGCTCACGCTGGGCCCAGCTCTCCCAGACCCAGGGGTCGTGGGGTCCTAGTTCAGAGGCCCTGGTCTGGCCTTACTCCGCGTGGGCTCTAGTTCAGCCTGACACGGTCCTTACACCCCTGGAGGTGCCAAGATGCCGTCTCCTCGGCGGCAGTGCCCCTCCTCACCCCAGGGCAGCCTGGGCCAGGTGCCCTGCCCAGGCCTGGGGACCCGAGGGACACTGTGCACGGGCTCGAGGAGGCCTGGGGATGCTTGTGGCCGTGTGGGCACAGGGCAGCAAGGGCGGCAAAGCGGGCAGCCTGCAGGGTCAGGCCTCGGGCACCGGACTTGGGAGGCTTGTGTCGCTCCTTAAAGCCACAAATCCAGCCCCTTCCCTCGTGCTCCGTGTGAGCGACACTTTACGGAAAAGGCCCGTCCGGAGACATTTATTGCAATTTGATGACACCGAGTCCAGCTACGGTTCTGAGAGCAAAGGGAACCCAGAATAAGAACCGTGTAGGGTGGACGCATTTCCTAGATCCTCTCACTGCAGAAAGACCAATACTCTCGACTGGAGGCATTTAATTGACAGAGCAAAACTCAACAACTACCACAGCCTGCTGGATGGGGAGACTGAGGCCCTGGGGACGGGACGGGTGCCTGGGCGCTTGTGGCTGCAGTCGCTGGGCCACCGTCCGTCGCGGGGTGGCTCGAGGCAGTGACAGCAAGGGGCACACGACGTAAGCAGGATTCCCGCGGGGCCAGCTCCCAGGTCCCGAGACGCGGTGCCGCAGGGGAGGGACGGGTCCCGTAGCAGGTGCTGAGGACGGGGCCCCCACGGGAGCAGAGGTGGCTTCAGGAAGCGCCCCCCACGTCCACGGCAGGCACAGATTTGCTCCTGGCCAGGCTCCCGGCGATCGGGGTGTCAGGACCCCAAAACAGCGTCTTCATAAATAATTTCCAGTACACGATGCAGCACAGTAGCAGCGTCTCCAGCGCGTTTCACTCCATCTACGGCACTACACGGGCGATGTGGGGTTTCCCAAGTACGCGTCCCCTCCTGTGCGTCCGGGGGGACCTGAGCCGCCCCCAGGAGGAGCCTCTAGTCACTGTACTGGACCTCGGCCCGCAGCTCCTTGGTGACGTAGTTCACCAGCATGGCCAGCAGCTGCTGCTTCAGGGCGTCACTGCCCATGACCAGCATGGTCAGCTGCACGGCGTCCGTCCACTCCAGGTGCCTGACGATGGCGGTCACTTCATTAAAGAGCTTCTGCTGCTCAGAGGGCGGCAGCTGCATCAGGATCTGAGGAATCGGCTGAAACTGTCCGCTTGTCATCCACGCGCCCAACAGGCCCCCAACGGCCCCCCCTGCAAAACAAGGACGGCTTCGATGAGTTGGGCCTTATGCGTGCACGAAGGCCTGGGATCCTGCTGGGAGCACGCCCGCGGCCGTGACGAGTGGGCACATTCCCGAGCAGCAGGCACGGCCTCGGCCTCGTGTCCCTCCACCCACAGTCGGGGGGCAGAGGTTTACGGGGACTTCGGTCCATTTGGCTCAGATAATTGACACCCAGCATGCCCTTCCCTAAGCTCTGCCCTCCCAGGTGCAGCACGAGGTGTCTCCTCGCAGCTGCACCAACTAAAATCTCCAGGGCCTGGAGGCTTCCTGCCTCCCACAGAACCCTCTCGCCTGAAAGCAGAGAGCTGAGAAGCAAGTGCGTTTTCAAGGAGAATCATCTCCGTGGTGGGGCTGGGTCTTCCCCATCATACGCTCTTTGTCCCTGAACTTTGGAAATGTCAACTGAAAGCACGTGGTTAAGGGACCCTGGGGACAGAGGAGACCTGTACTCTGGAGGCAGTGGTTGTCCACGCCAGCTCTCCAGAGTTGTATGGTGATTGTCGTCCAATGTAGGGTACCCAACTCCTACTCTTCCTGCGACCTCAAAGGGGCATGATCAACATTTTTAAAGGTAAATTTAGGATCCAGTTTCAGGTGCACGACTTTGGGACTCGAGGGCTTGGGTCGAGGGACGGTTGTATCTGGTCGGGTGGGCCGCAGGTTTGCTACAGGAAGGGGCCCTGGGGCGGGGGAACCACACTCAGGTGCCCTCTGGGGCCAGGCAGGAATGAGGGCGGCTCAGGGAGCCCGTGGGTGACAGGGAGCTGGGTCCCTGCCTAAAGGATGTGGCTACCCCTCGCCAGCCCATGGCTACCACTCGGATGCGAGGTTTCTTCATTAAAAATCCCATGATCCGGGATCCCTGGGTGGCGCAGGGGTTTGGCGCCTGCCTTTGGCCCAGGGCGTGATCCTGGAGACCCGGGATCGAGTCCCACATCAGGCTCCCGGTGCATGGAGCCTGCTTCTCCCTCTGCCTGTGTCTCTGCCTCTCTCTCTCTGACTATCATAAATAAAATAAAAAATTAAAAAAAAAAAATCCCATGATCCTTAAAGATCATGACGAGGTGTTAATGGATGCGGCGCAGCTACTTAGTGACCCTGAAAGGGCAGAGCCTGGACAGGAGAGGCGCTGGGGTCACGTGGACAAACCTGGCAGGACCCCCAGAACCAGAGGTCGCGGCGGGCGTCCCCAGGGAGGCCCCGTGGAGGTCACGTGTCCCTGAAAAGGGGCCACGAGCCGGGCGCCCCTCCTCCTCCGAAGGTCTGGGACAGGAAGGGACCCTTGATGCGAGAACTAGCAAAGTCCCGATCGAGCCCGGGAAGGGAGAACAGTGACGCGTCGGGGTTGGTTGCTGACTTGTGACGAATGCACCGCAAGGACGCAGGATGGGAACGTGGGGGGAACGGAAGCGGCTGAGGGGCTTGGGGGATTCTCCGCACGGTCCGCCAACCGCTCTGTGCTTCGACGGCCCCGTCCAAGTGAAGGGTTTCTCTGAAAGGAGACGCCGGGGCCAGAGGGGCCCGGGCCTGGGTGGGCCCCGCCAGGAGGCGGGAGCCTGCAGCCTCCCAGGAGGCCCGGCGTGGACGCAGCTGGAAACCCGCTCCTCCCCGGGATGGAGCCAGGCCGGCCTCGGGCCCCGAGGCGGGACGCGGCCCCGGCCAGGCTGCCCCTCGGCTGCAGAGGAAGGAGGACTCGGGAGGGGAAAGCAGCCGTTCCCAGGGTCTGCTGAACGTCCCCCACGACGCCCGAGAGACGCTTCGAGCCGGCGGCAGGTGCGCTCATCTGCACCTGGACGGCTGCTGCTGCTCCGGCCTGGGCCCGTCTGCTCCCGGACCCGGGACCCGGCCGTCTCTCCCCACGAGCAAGTGGAGAAGGGCCCCCCGGCTCTGCTCATGGGTGCTCGGCCGTGCCAGCCTCCCCCCAGCTCCCTCTGCAGGGACACGTAATGGTGACAGGGCCAGGAGGCCGGCGGGGACCCAGCACAGCCCCACTGTCGGACGCTGGGGCATGTCCCTGTGGGGAGAGGCGCCCCGGGTCTGCGTGGACACGTGCCATTTGCAAGGATGCCCGGATTCCTGAGACATTCACACTCAAGCCCGTGTTGCCCATAGGATGAGTTAGGTCCACGGAGAACATGTCACAGAAGCAACCTCAGCGCAAAGCATCGCACACGGGTCACCCTTCCGTGGGGTCTCTGTGGTGTCAAGGGCTGTTTGTATGATGCCCTGGAGGTGGCCGCCCCGAGGGGAGCTTGCACTTACCAACAGCTAGTCCGGGTGGGCCTCCGACCAGGCCACCGAGGAAGGCCACAGCCCCAGTGACCAGGGCGCCCTTCCCAGAGTGCTTGACGGCTGCCTGCATTTTCCTCTCCTCAGCGATGGAGCAGAGCAGCCTCATGACGTCTTCCACCACGAGGGGCATCTTGGCGAGCCTCGAAGGAAGCATTTCTAAGGGAGAGTGTTAATGAGCATCGGACTATTTCCGCCCAAACGCTACTCCTCCTAGGGTCGAGGCCGAGTCCCGCGTGGATGGCAGCAGCTCGGCTGGAGCAAGGCCAGGACGCGCTCCCCCCGGCCAACCGCGGAGGCCAGTGCACCCTCCTGGCGTCCCCGGCCTTCTGCTGGCTCCCGCATCCCCAGGGCCTGGAGCCTGGCGGGGGACACAACGCCCCGGCCTCGATCCCGGCCCTGGGATTGGGCAGGGGGAGGCGCTGGACATGGGGACCACACGTGCCCGCCCTGGGCCCCTGAGCACACTCGCCCAGTCCTGCGTGTGAAGTGAGACACACCAGCTACAGGCTGAGCTCCCGAGGTCTGATGGAGACCCTGGCGGGGGTCAGCGTGGCCCTGGCGGATGTTCTCTCACCCATACACGCCTCTGACACGCCACTGACACCAGTGGGCTGCGAAGGCAAGGCCAGGTGACCTGGGAAGGGCCACGACCCGAGAGGCGACACAGCCACGATGCGGGCTGAGCTGCTGCCTTTGCCACAAGCCTCCAGCTGGCGTCCTAACCGCACTGTGGACAGCAAGAGCCTAGGAGAGCATGACCCAGGGCTCCTGCCACCTGCCACGTTGCCCTCGAGCTCAGAAGGTGCCACCAACATCCCCCCAACGTGTCTGCTTGACCACGTGGGGTGTGGAGGCCGCGCAGGGTGCTCCAGGGCCTGGAGGAGGTCAGGTGCGCCTGCCCCGCCCTGGCTCCCTGCGTCCCGGACCTGCCAGGACACCCGTGGCGCCCGGGCTCCTTTCCCCCCACTGCAGCCCTGGCACAGAGTCCAGGCCCCTCCTCCACCCTGGAAGCGAGCCGCCGGGACGGGCGAGCCCCGTGCACACACAGGTCACAGTGACGCACTGGAGTCCTAACAGCAACCGGACTGCACCTGGCGCGAGTCACTGAGAGAGGAGGGGGCGCGGGCTGTGACTTGGTGTACCCAGTCCGCAGGTGCTGCGCAGCTATGCCAATAACATGAGTTTTGTGTCAAATACTAACGGATTTCGAGTACTGAGAACCCACGGGTCTCACTTCACGGTAGGTCCCTTCGTGGAGCGAGCGGTCCTCCGGGTCCCCGCTGTGTCGTTCACACCCGGCTCCTGCCGGCTTTCTGGCCGTCCGCTGTGCTGGGGAGCAGGGGACCGCGGGCAGTCCTGGCGGGCCCTTGGAGGCTGCGGTGAGCTGCCCGCTGTGGGCTCCCGAGGAGCCCACCATGGGCTGCGGGGCTGGCTGCCCGGGCGCTGCCCTCCCGGGTGGGGAGGACGCACCCGCACTCACACCGCGCGGCGAGGAAATGCGCGGAAAGGGGCAGGAGAGCCCCCCCCCCAGCGTCCCTCAGGGAACCTAGCTCCCAGCTGCTCTGAATGACTCCCCAGCAACGCCAGGGGCTAGGGAGGCCTCGTGGTGCAGATGGCACCCCCGGGCCCCCCGGAGCCCAGCAGGGCCGGGCAGGGCACAGGCCAGGGCTGCGCGGAGCTGGGGAGCCAGCCGGTGTCGGGTGGTGGACGCGGCCCACCTCTGGCTGGGTGCAGGGGCTCCCCACCGAGGCCTCACTGCGAGACACCCCTGGGTGAAGCTCCTTGGGGCCTCACTAGCAGGTAGAGCATCAGCCGACCCCGCGGAAGGGCTGGGACCTGGGGCCCGGGGCCTCGTTGAAAGCCCGGCTCCTGACTCGTGACTTCACCACGCGGGGCGGGAAGCCGGTGCTGCGTCTCCCCACTCCTCGCCTGCTGTGTGTACTGCAGGGACGCGGGGGGAAAGGCCTCAGGGTGGGCCGGTGCCTCCCCACGGCACACGTATTTCACCAGCAGGTTCACGCACAAATGGGCTCTGGGCCCAGAGAGCCCCTCTGCTGCCTGGGGGGCAGGGGGGGCAGCACCAACTGGTGGCCCTGATGTCACCAGCACCAGGCTGGGGTGCTGCAAGGCTGGTTCCGGGGAAGAGGGAGGTGAGCCCTCCCGGGAGCGCAGCGCGGCTTCTGAGCTGGACCAGGTGGTGCGAGGAGGGGGAGGCTCCCGGGAGGGGGAGGCTCGGAGGAGGGGAGGCTGCGAAGAGGGGAGGCTAGGAGGGCACCCGGTGCCTCGCAGAGCTCGGATGCAGCCTCAGTGGCCTCAGTCCCACCTCTTCCCTGTTGGGCTCTATAGGGTCCTGCTGTGTGGCCCCGGCTCCCGGTAGGCCTGTCTTCCTCCTTGGCAGGCCGGGCACATGTCCCTGCAGCCCCTGCGGCCCTGTCGCAGCAGCCCGGACTCCTGACAGACGGGGGGTGGCCGGTGCTGAAACCCCGGGGTCCACGGCCATGTGCGCTGACTTGTCCTGACCGAGTGCGGGGCTGCCCTGACCCCTCGCCCTAGGGGAGCAGGTGCCGCCTCCCTGTGCCCCAGGCCTGGGCCGGGTGGCTGTCCTGCCCTCCCAGCAGTAGGGAGGTCACCCTGAGACCTCTTGGCCTCTTGGCATCTCCCCATGTCTTTTTGTAAAGGCTAAGGAAACTTCCAGCCCCTCGGATATCTTTTTATTATTATTATTATTAATGAGAAACAGAGAGAGAGAGAGAGAGAGGCAGAGACCCAGGCCCAGGGAGAAGCAGGCTCCACGCGGGGAGCCGACGCAGGACTCGATCCCGGGATCCCGGGTCCCGCCCTGGGCTGAAGGCGGCGCTAAAGGCTGAGCCACCCGGGCTGCCCTCCCCTACCCCGGGGAATCTTCACCATCCCCCATCCCGGGACTTCCTGCGGGCCGGGTGCTGGCAGGCCGGGTGCTGGCACCCGCATCCTCCTAGGACGCCGCCCTGCACACACGGGAGGGGCGCACAGCTGGTGCCCCGGAGCCCACGCACACGCGGCCACTGCGGACGCCCCACTGGGTGCCAGCGCCCTGAGTCCCGCCCCGGGGTCGCAGCCCGCTAGGCCGCCTGTGCTGCCTGGGACGTGACTCGGCCTCTCCGTGCCTCAGTGGTTCATACGGGCCCTGGACACCTGGCGCCGGGGGTGGGACCCGCAGCCCGTAGGTCTCCTGGCACCACGCCCCGGGGGCTGGCCTCTCCCGTGGGTGCCCAGGCCTGCACCTGCCAGGCCGCGACCCCGGGGGGACCCAGGCCTGCACCTGCCGCGGCGACCCGGGGGCGCGCAGGCTCCAGCTCCTCCGGCCCCGCGTCCCCCCAGGCCCTGCTGCCCGCAGCCCCGCCCCGGCGCACCGCCCCCAGCGCCGCCGCGCACCCGGCCCCGCGCCCCTCCCCGGCCCCGCGCACCCGCCCGCACCCGCCCGCACCCGGGTCCCCTCCCCCTCCCCCTCCCCCTCCCCGGCCCCGGCCCCGCACCCCCTCCCGGTCCCCGCGCACCCGCCCGCACCCCAGCGCCGCCGCCTTCCGGCTCACCCGCCCGGGCCCTTCCGGCGTCCGCTCCGCCGCGGCTCCCTCCTCCTCCTCCTCCCTCCTCCTCCTCCTCCCGCCCCTCCCCCTCCCGCCCCTCCCGCCCGCCGGCTCGGCCGCGCCCCTCCCGCTGGGCTCCGGCCCCTTCCCCTGGCGGCTGACCCGGGCGCCCCTCGGTGCCACGAGGCCCCCGCGACCCCCAGGCCCGGATGCGGATGCCGCAGTGACCCGGACCGCGCGGGCCTCGGGTCTGGGCCTTTGCGAGACTGAGGCCTGGGTTTACCCCTGGGCTTGCGGGGCATAGGTCACAGGGGGATGGACAACACCGGCACCCGCAGCCCCACCCTCACCCCCACCCACCCCCCACCCACGGACTCAGGCTGGCCTGGAAGCCTCTCAAATCTGAAAAAGGCCCCGGGTGCCTCGGTGACGACCCCACTTGATCAGCCCCATGCAGTGAGGTGCAGGGAGGCAGCTCCCGGGGCACCCAGGTAGGGGGTGGAGGGGCTTGACTGCAGCCTGGGCCCCCCCTGGCTCAGAGCCCTGCTCCCCGGGCGCCTGGCACCCCGGGCCGTGGGCCGCCCTCACACTGCCTGGCTCCTTTCATTTCTTTTTCCTCTTTGGAATGGAAAGTACTTTGGGAGTGTGTGTGTCCTCGCAGGCAGCTCCACCTCGGGGCGGCCCGGGTGCCCGCAGGCACAGCACGCACTTGCACGCACATATGCTACAGCACATCCCGGCCCGTAGGTGGGTCTTTTAAAAAGGTACACATGTGGCGACTTTAAAAAGCTCTTTACCGCGTGCAGCTCGGTGAGCTGGGGGCTAGGCAGACCCTGTGAGACCATGTCACCAGCCATCCCCTAAGCCTGTCCTTCCCTCCAGAGGTCTCTTCCCACCTCCTTATTACTGTCACTTGTGCGCGTGCAGGGCAGGCACCCCTGAGGCGGGCTTGGGCCCTTACTATACATTCGTCTACCGCACGGTCTTATCAGGGGCAGGACGGACACTCCCTGCCCGCCCTGACATGTCCCACCGTCTCCCAGTAGGAGCCCCCCTGAGTTGGGGGCCGGCCCTCCGCAGACTCGCCTCCCATTCCCCTGCGGGCGGCTCCCTCTGGCGGCTCCTCAAGGAATCGGGCCGACTCCCCGGAGGTGGGAAGGCAGGAGAGATGCTGGAAGGGAAAGTCACAGTCAGGGTCCTCCAGGGCAGGCCAGCCGCGGGCAGCCCCGCCACCTCTGCACCTGGGACCTGCACCCTGATATGAATGAAGCCGTGGGGTCGCAAGCGCACAAGCCCGTCGGGGTAGCGCGTGACACCGCGGTCCCCTGGTGGCAGCCAGGCCTCCTGCAGAGCGGGCCCTGAGAATGACGGGTGCAGTGCCCTGGCCCGGCGTCCAGACAGTGGGCATCTAGATCATTCTTGTTGATGTCATAGACTCTGAAAACGAAGCCCATCTCCAGAGTCGCAGTGGGAGCCTCACGCCCAGGGAGGCAGGAGACTGATTCCACCCCCACCCCCCACCCCCACCATGCACCGTCCACCATGCGGGAGGTCCAGGGGCCCCGGCATGCCAGGCTGCGTCCACAGAGCCCGTGTCGGACGTCGGCCCATCACTCACCGCACGTTAACTGAGCACCTTGGGCTTCCCGAGGTCCCTGGACTCTGTCCTGTGCCTGCTGAGGACGGGGAGGGGCATCCCTGGGCCCGAGGCTCAGAGAGCCTGGATCAAAGGCCGAAGGGAGGCACGGTCGGTCCCCGGAGGCTCTCCAGGCTTGCAGAAGCTCTGCAGGGTGCAAGGTCCATCTCAACCATGTGCGGGCTGGGGCAGAGGACAGGGGCTGATGGGACGGGGTGCGGCCTAGGACACCCTTCCTTCCGTGGCCCCGTCTTTCCGGGGACGCACGCCATTCCCTTCATACGTGGGATGTTCGGCGCACTGCTGGCCACGTAGCAGGGAGATGGATGGGTTGGCTAGAGCCCTGTGACGAGGGACCACAAACAAGGTCCTTGCACAAGTACCAGCGTCAGGGCTGCAGATGCCTCTCCAGGGTGACACAATTCAAGGCCAAAGGCAGGTATTCCACAAATGCCAGGTAAGCGTGTGAGGATGCACATGGCACCTGGGGCACAAGGAACTTTCAGGCTCTGCCCATGCGTCAAAGTCGTGGAGGGACCACGGGGCCGCCCGCCTTTGGTCTCGGGGAGCTTAGTTCAGCAAGGGCTGTTGTGGGACCAGCTGGCTGGGACTGGGTACGAGCCCATCCCGGGCTTCATCGTCCTTCTAAGTACTCAAGTCGTCCTCTTCCTTGGTACTTAGGTCCCACGGCTATCCTGTCCCTTTGTCATCACTTAGCACCTCTCCACCTATTTGCCATGTGCTGAGTGTGTGTCATCCTCATTCATATTATTATCCACTATTATGTCCCCCTTGCACACTCCCTGGGTCCCTCAGCCACCATCACTGCCGCGTGAGTTTCCTCCAGGTCCCACCTACACGCTCCAAGTCACCGGGATGAACCGTCAGAACTCAGTAGTCAGGTGACAGGGGATGGCTCACAGGCCCTCTGGCCTCCTAATCCTCCGTCATTTTTGTCACTTTCCCCAAAGCCACATCAAGTAAATAGACGAGCCGAGTAAAAACGGCGTGTTACGGTGCGAGTGCAGTTTCCAGACGGCTCCCCTGGCCCTGCTTCCACCCGGACGGCCCCAACGCCCTCAGCTGCGAGAGGAGGCTAAGAATCCGCGCCCTCGGCGCCCTCGGAGGGCCAGAGTGGAAAGTGCTTCATAAACTGCAAAGCGGGGAGCCTGGCGATGCATTCCGTGCACGACTGCATCCCCGCGGAACGTTCCAGAGGTCCCCTGCGCTACAACCGGGAATTCTCAGTTAGGGTTCACGAAGCGAGCCTGATAGAGCCGAGATGCACCCTAAAATCTGTCTGTGGAGAGAATACAGAGGTGCCCTCCTCCAAACTCTACCAAGTGAAGTGTGGGACCCGGAGCGGCCGGGCCCCTGGGGTCAAGCCGCGGACGGCCCGAGGGGGCTCTGGGAGGCGGAGCTGCTGCAGAAGAGCTGGGAGGAAAACCCACGTCGTCTTCCGTGTGGAGCTCGCTGAGGAGGCCTGTGCCCCCGGAACACTGATCCTCAGTCCGAGGTGCGGGATGTTCCATGGTTCTGTCGAGCAGGCCAGGCTCACGCCGGTGTTTCTAGAATTATCCCGTTGCCGTCAGAACAGTTTCTGGAACAGCAGGACTTGTATCGCCCGGCCGTGTCCGTCGGAAGGACCTTCTAGCACAGAAGGGGTGGCAGGGTCCCTGCGGGGTGCGGAGGCCGGGGTTTCCGGGTGCTCGGAGGGCGGAGGTTCTTTCTCCCAAGTAGCTCTTCCCTCAGCGCGCCCCGCGGGGTTTCTCTTTCTTGGTTTAAACTTTGGCGTGTTCGTGATTTTGTTCTGGGATGAAATGTGGGGCTTTTTTTTGTTGTTTTGGGGGGTTAGCCAACACCGATTCCCCCAAGTTCTGGAGCCTGGAAGCCTGGACGCCGCGAGGCGGTTGCAGTCCGGGGTGCGCCCTCGGGGCCCGTGTCGGAGGGTGCGAGTCTCTGCCGTCTCCCTTCCGCGACCATCCGTCCTGTCACACCAGGGCCCCACCCTTAGGGCCTCACGGACCCTAGGTGCCTCCTGATGGCTCCATCCCCGAGCACAGTCACGCTGAATTTGCCTCCACGTGAATTTGGGGGCACACAGGGCATCGCGCTGAGGTTCTGTTATTATTGCTGAAGAAGACCCAGAGCCCCGGTGTCGGGGAGCCTCACAGCAACATTCCCGAAGGAGTAAATGGTGGGTGGATGCTTGAGACCTTGAAACGTCCAGCGCAGCTCAGGTATGTAACCTCCTCCTTCAGGCGGGAGCCCACGGTGGGGAGAAGGGGGACGGGCAGGAGGCCCCCTTAGCTCACTGCCCTCTGACCCCCTGTTGGAAGCGCGGCCTGGATCCCGAAGCACGTCCCTGACGCCAGCACGAAGGTCATAGCAGCCGGGACGTCACCGCCCCTGGGGAAAGGGAGGTCCCCCGAACCTGGACATCAGCTCTTGGTTTAGGGCTCCCCCGCAGTGGCAGGTGGGAGGACCCCGAGGAGGCCCCGAACACCTGCCCACACACTCCAGCGCCGTCAGCAGCACCTCTGCCACCGCCGCCACGTCCGCGCGTCCCTGGAGAACCGCGTTGTCAGCTCAGAGCCAGAGCTACCGACCGGGACACGTCCTGGCCCCGGGGAAGGGCCGAGGCTCCCAGCCACAGCCCCCCACTAGACGGAGCCCACGTCTTCTCAGCACCCTGGTTTCCAGATGGTTCCTCAGGCTCCCCAAGATGCAGGGAGAGGAACGGCCTCTCCGGGTTACACGGCTCCAGAGTGAGGTCACACCTCCAGACCCCTGGGCGCCCGTTCTCCCCGCAGCACGGACGGGATGGAGGGCCCTGCGGGGGGGCTAGGGGCTGTGGAAGGCAGGGCGGCTTCGGGGGGACGACCCAGGAATTCTCCAGCACGGAGACGCCCCTCAGTGGGAGCTCCTGGGAGAGGGGCGCCCCGCAGTGGACCGAGCTCTGTTGGGGCGCCGCAGCCTTGGGAGCTGCCCGGGGTCTCCCCTTGCCCCCACGCCCCTTCCCGCCGGCAGCTGGCTGTCCCTGCTCCCCTGGGGGGCACCCGCCGGACCTGAGGCTGGAAGGCGGCGGGGAAAGGGGTGCCGTGGGCGCGCATCCCTTCTCGGGCCCCCTTTCTGCCAGGACAGCGGAGACTCCGTCCGTGCTCCCCCAGGGCTTCCCGGCTGGGGCCTCAGGTGCACGAGGCTCCGTCACCCCCATTCCCGGCCCTGAGCAGGACTCCGGGGGGAGGCCTGGGCGGATAAACAGGCGGCGTCTGTGCAGCTTCCGTGGGTCGGGACATCAGCGATGTGAGGGGCGCCGTGTCCCCCAGGCCCTGCTCTGGCCACGGCTGCTCCCCTGTCCCCCTGCCTACATGGGACCCGCCACGGGGGTTCCCTTGGCAGCTGCCCTCAGGCTTGGCCGCGGAGCCCACTGGGGAGCCAGCCCGACCGAGACCCGCAGGCGGGGGGGGGGGGCACCTGCCTGGGGGGCGGAGGCCTTTGTGGCCCGGGTGGGGGCCCTGCTGGGCCGGCGGGGGCGGGGTGGCCCACGGGAGCCAGGCATTTCCGTGGAGCGAGCTCCTCAGAACATCTCCAGGAACCTCGCAGACGACAGGCCACGCGGTGGGAGCAAAGCCGCGTCCAGTGACGCCGGGGAGCACCGGGCAAGGGCGCGGCGCAGGGAGCACGGACGCGGCGGGCACCCCGTGCCCCACTCCCAGCGCCGGGTGGGGAGCCCGCTGCTTCCCCGGGACGAAGGCCCCGGGGCCTCTGCTGTGGGCAGGGAAGGGCGCCGCTCTGCCACCCCCTCCCCGGCAAGCAGGGAGCCACGGGGCACAGCCTGGCCGGAGAGCACCGGGCCTGCAGGAAGCCCCTGCGGACCCTCGTGTGTGTGGATCTGTGGATGCAGCCGCGCGCCCCAGGCCCTTGCCTTCCCCCGCTGCTTGCTGCTGCCCTCCCGCAGGGGGTCGGACCGTCGTACACGAATGCGTCGTGGCCCTGCCTGCGTTGTGGTCCCAGGGCACAGTCCTCCTCCGGTGCTGTGGAGATCGTCGGGGCTGCGGCAGGACGCAGGGATGGCAGGGGCGGGGGGGCAGAGGGAAGGTGTCCTCCGGGCCAGAGCCCGGCTTCAGTCCTCTGAGCCAGATCGCCAACTCTTGCCGGGGGAGTCGCCTCGGCCGGGGGAGTCAACGCTCTCACTTTGTCCAGCCTGCCTTCCTTGCCGGGAAAGCTCCAGAATCTACGTAGGAGGGGCTCAGGGGCAGCCGCGTCCTGGCAGGAGCAGGAGGCTCAGGGGCTTCTCTCAAGTTGTGTCCGCAAAGGGACCACACCCCTGAGGTCCACGTTGCAACGTTTAATAAGTGAGACGTTCTCAAATTGCTTTTCTAAGCCGTGTCAGGCTGAGGAGACGCCCACCGTTGGCTCACGGAGCTGCACCAGCCTCACCTTACCTGGGAGTGTTGCTGCGTGATAGGTCGCGTCAAGACTTAGTGGCTTAGCGCAACGGTAAGGGTGTCCCACATCTCCTCCCAGCTCTTTCTGCGGGTCAAGAACTTGGAAAGGCTTTTCCCTGGGCTGGGGTCCCGTCATCTGAAGGCTCGACTGGGGCTGGAGGATGGGCCTCCGCCTCGGCAGGCGTCTATGGCCGTGGAAGCTTCAGCTCCTCACACGCGGGCCGCGCCGGAGGGCCTCCTGGGCACCCTCACGACGAGGCGGCGGGGTCCTCCGAGCCAGTGATCCCGGCACAGAGCAGAGGCCACATCTCCTCCCGCTCCAGCTTTGACAGTTCCACATCCTCACGTCCTGGCATCCCAGGGGTGGTGCGGCCCAGCCTCCGTCAGTCTGGCCGGGGCTGCAGGGGATGTGAATACAGTAGGTGAGGGTCACGGAGAGCGCTCGCGGACACTGGTCACCACTAGCGATGACCATCAGTTCTACTTTCCAGGGGTTTTCTGAGGGTCCGGAGGGCGGTTCGACATGGCTGACGCTGCCATCTCTCGTTTGTCTTTGTCGTCGACGGAAACGACGTGGTCGCTTACTGTTAATGGTGTCCCGAGTCGCAGCCAAGCCGCCATCTGTCCAACAGACGTGGACTCGGGGCCCCTTCCGGATTGGGGGATAGAACAGTAGTCAAGAGGGACAAGATCCCTCATCGTGCGTCCCTCAGGGAGGACACGAGGAGACAAACGGACGCCAATTAGTGCTACAGTGCAGTAGAGGGGCTGTAGGTGTCGCCGGCCGTGGGGCCTCAGCAAGGACACCAGGCCGAGCGCCGTGCTTGGGGGTCCGCACACCTCGTTGGAAATCCGCGATGACCGTGCACGCAGTGGGGTGGCTGCAGGCCAACGTGTCAGCACAACCACAGCCTGGATTAGGTGGACTTTAATAGCATCCCCCTCTCCTGGGGCGCCCGCGTTGGCACGACACTCCCCGTCCCGAACGTGAGACCCACGGGAGAGGGACTGGCTGTGTCTTCCCTCCCCCCGTGTCCTTGGCACCCGCCGAATGACCAGACGTAACTGGAGTCCACCAGCGACAGTCGTTACCTATCATGGTCTAGCTGGCGTCAGCCTCGTGGGTGTCTCCAAGTCGCTCAGGTCCCATGCAAGTCACCTGCACGTTCATGACGAAAAGCGGCTGAGGCTCCCAGCCCACGTGGAGGGGAACGTCGGCGCAGCACCCCACAGACCGCCGGAGAGGAGCGCGGCAGAGGGTGGGAGCCCCCGGTCGTCCCGCTTCCCCTCAGCCTCCTGGGTCAGCTGCTCGCTCGGAGGCCCCTCCCGCTCCGCTCACCTGGCCCGGGGGACCCAGGGCCTCCCGGCTCCTGCCCGAGGCGTCTCTAACCCCCGCGCGCTTGCTGTTGGGGACCTGGAGGGTTTACGGCGGCCAGAGCGGGGGAGATGCTATTGAGACACCTGCCCTCCCGGGGCCAGCCCCCCGCACTGTCACCCTGGACGCCCCCGCCCAAGGCCCGCGCCAGGTGGATGCTCCTCCCCGGTTGGGGGTCGAAGGCTGCAACTAACTCCTTACCCTCGGGTTAGCAGGCCACACTGTTGGGCGTGCGTCCACTCGAGGACAGCTGTGGGCGAGACGGCTGCCTGGAGTCCCACGGAGGGTTATGTAACGGCCCTTCCCTTAGAGACGCACGCACCCCCATCAATTATTATGCGGTTTTCAAAATAGCAAATCTTAAATTCTGGGTCTTTGTAGATACACAGACGTGCCCGCAGGACAGCTGATTAACACAGAAATAGCGTCTTGAGAAAACTGACACATCTTGAGTACTTATTTATTCATTTTTAAGGTCTTATTTATTTTAGAGCAAGAGCAAGAGAGCAGGAGGACGGGGGGTTGGGGTTAGGGTTAGGGTTAGGGTTAGGGGGTCTGTCGGTTAGGGGGAGGGAGGGAGAGAGGGACAATTCAAGCACACCCCCCGATGAGCATGGAGCCGGACACGGGGCTCGATCTCAGGGCCCTGAGCTCAAGGCCTGGGCCGAAACCAAGAGTGTGTTGCTTCTCCGCTCGGCCATGCAGGCGCCCCAAATCTCGGGTACTTTTTAGAACTACTTTTGACGGACGCCCGGGTGGCTCAGCAGTTGAGCACCTGCCTTCGGCCCAGGGCATGACCCTGGGGTCCCGGGATCGAGTCCCGCATCGGGCTCCCTGCATGGAGCCTGCTCCTCCCTCTGCCTGGGTCTCTCATGAATAAATAAATAAGATCTTAAAAAAACAATAAATACAACTACTTTTGTAAAAGATCTCTCGGTGTATCCCACATACGCCATCGCTTTGCAGAGCAATCTGTCGCCCTGCCGTGACCCGGGGCGTCTCGGAGACGGTCCGTCCTGCAAGGCTGTTAATGGGAGCAGTGGCGCAACTGAGCGCGTCCCCAGCGCTCCGTGGGCAGGTGCGCCGGGGCAGGGGGCCAGAGGGCGTTGCGACGTCTCAAACAGAAATATAACATCTTCTTTCATCCTCTGCAGAGTCTGGAGCTAAATTCACACCTTTTTTTTTTTTCTTCCCATCACTTAAAATCAGATTCTCGCCCTTAATACTTCCTTTCAAAACTGCACCAAAAATGATAACGTCTCCTCATGCGTATGAATTACCCGGAGCGCGTGACAGTCGGCCCCACCGGACTGTGCTAGAGCCTCAACCCCACTGCACTGGAAGCTGCTGAGCCCCACTAAGGCGAAGGTGCCTTTTCATTCCGTGAGACATTTAGGGCAGTGGACGTCACCCCGCCCTCACGCGCTCGCGTGGGCCGACTGTAAGGAGGGCATGTGCTCCCCGTACCTGTTCCTGAGCGAGGCAGGATGACGAATTCGGGTTTGGGACGGAAGCAAGCGGTGGCCGCTGTCTCCCCTGCGCCCACCGCGTGGATGCCGCTTTACCTGCCTCCTTCGCTGTTCCTCTGCGGAAAGGGGCTGCGCCTTCCACCGACATCTCGGCCCCGCAGCCACGCGGACACTCAACGGCTACTCTCAGACGGAGCATAAAACACGATTATTTATTCTAAACCCAGACGTAGCACCAAAGATTCAAACACCTGATGACTGGTCCTAAGAGGAAAAAAGCCCTGAAACGGGCTGGAAATTTGAGGCTTCACGGCCAAGCTCGGAGCATGAGTGGAAGCCACCACGAGGGGGAGCTCGGGATCTGGAAATCCAGGAAGCCCCGCTCCGAAGCCGGGCACTGCTCTGGATTTTGGTCCAACAGACGAAGCTGTCACTTTGCGGGGGCTGCGCAGCGACAGCGACAGCGACGCCGAGTCTCCCTTCGCCATGGTGCTCCGATGGATTCTTCTCCACGTGCCCGGACGGGGCACACGCGCCCCTGCGAGGCCGAGGGTCTCTGGCTGGCTCCAGGGACAGCTCGGTGGGCCGCGCACAAGCCTCCCACGTCGTGTTTTCTCCTCCCTCTCGGCCCCACGGGGACGGACGGGCGGGGGGGGGGGGGCTTTCCCAGGGGAAGGGGGAGTTTGGAGACTCCGGCTTAACCTAGGTCCTTCCCACAAAAAGCGGAGCTCGAGGAAGGGGCTTGACCCAGGATGGCTGCTCTGAGAGGCCACCCCAGGGACAGGGAGGAGGGTCGGGTGGACGCGGCCCAAGAGGAGGGAGAGCAGGTGTAAGGATGCGAGGCCTCGGCTGGTGGGTGCTGCTGCGGGCGGCCAGGGCGCAGCCCCGCGCAGACTCCCGGATTCCCTGCCTACCCCGCCCCCCGCCCTGACCCCAGCTAATCCCCCGTCCCCACCGGGCCCGACCCCCCTCTACAGCCCACCCCCCAAGGCTCCCGGAGCGTCACCTCCCGCCCTCCTAGGCTGCCCCTGTGCCCCGCGTGCCGTCTGCCGCCTGGTGCCACAGCGTTAGGGAGACCCCGGGGCAAACAGCAAACCACACACTTGAGGCAAAGGTGCTATCAGGGCCAGATAAGCTGAGGCTTGCCCCACAGCCGCAGCTGGCGTCAGAGCTGAGGCCAAGGGGGACGTGGGGCCGCGAGAGGCTTGTCCGGCACAGTCCACCCGGCCCCCCTCACACCCTGTGCGCTGCATCAGCTCCCATCTGCCGCCAGGTCTTCAAGCCAGAGACCAGCCACAGTCCCCGCGGCCGACGGCCCTGGAGCCACGGCGATAGCCATCACCCCCGTCCCGCACCAGCCACTCCCGACTCCCTCGTCTTGGCTGGCGGGAAGCCACAAGCCCTGCTTCCCCTTCCGCCAGCCCCTGTGACCCGTCGGCTCGCTGCCGCGGTGCACCTGCCTGCTCTGGACGTTCCCCGCGAGCACGGTCGCACCTGCTGCCCGTTCGTGCTCGGCGTCGTGTCCTCAGGTCCATCCCCGCCGCAGGGGGTCTTGGAATCTCATTCCCTCCTGAGGCCGAATGTCGTGCCTCTGCGCGTCGACCCTGGATTAGCGTCCGATCTGTCGATGGCCACTCGGGTGCCTCCCGCCCTTGGGGCTCTTGCGAATGCTGCTGCAGAGGCCACCGGCGTTCGTCCGAGTCCCTGCGTCCGATATTTCGGATCTATCCCCTGAGTGCAATTGCTGCTGATTCTGTTTTTAATTTCTTGAGGACCCGCCACCCCGCTGTGGTCCACAGCAGCCGTGTCCTTGTGCACTCCCGCCGACGGCGCACGCCAGGGCCCCGACGTCTCCACATGGTCACCACCACTTGTCCTTTGCTTCCTTCTGTACTAGCCTTTCTAACGGGTGTGACGCCGTGTCTGCTTCATGGCCCCACTTGCATTTCCCTCAGGACCGGTGCTGTTGGCCATCTCTTCATGTGCTTTTTGGGCACCTGTACATCTTTTTTTTTTTTTAAGATTTTATTTTAAATAAAATAAAATAAAATAATAAATAATAAATTATTTTAAATTTTAATAGATAAATTATTTTAAATTTTAATAAATAATAATTTTAAATTTTAAATAATAGATTATTTTAAATAAAATTAAAATAAAATAAAATAAAATAAAATAAAATCTTTCATGAGAGACGCACAGAGGGAGGCAGAGACACAGGCAGAGGGAGAAGCAGGCTTCATGCAGGAAGCCTGATGCGGGACTTGATCCTGGGACCCTGGGGTCAGACCCTGAGCCAAAGGCAGGCACCAAGCCACTGACCACCCAGGGATCCCCCGGCACCTGTACATCTTATGTAGAGACATGTCTATTAAGTCCTTTGCCCATTTTTCAATTGATTTGTCTCTCTGTTGTTGAGTCGTAGGAGTTCTTTATATACAGTTGACCCATAAAAACACGCTTTTGAACCATGTGTGTCCATTTCCACATGGAATTTTTTGGTAAATATACTACAGTAGTATGAATGTGGTGTCTGTTCCTTGGGATGCTCTTAATGACAGTTTCTTTTCTCCAGCTGACTTTATTGAAAGAATATGATACATATAACGCACATATAACGTACACGATATGTGTTAATAACTCTTCATGTCATTGGTGAGGTCAACAGTAGGATACCAGTCAAGTTTGGGGGGAGTCAAAAGCTGTACGTGGATTTTTAGGGGGCCTGGGTGGCTCAGTCGGTTGAGTTGTGCAGTCATTGTTTTCACCTTGGGTCCTGACTTTGAGGTCGTGGGATCGAGGCTCACGGTGAGCTCCTCGTTCAATGTGGGACCTGTTGTCTTTCTCCTTCTGCTCCTCCCTAAATGTTATTAAATAAAATCCCCCTCCCAAAAAAAAAAAGACTTTCCAAAAAAGAAAAGGTACATAGATCTTCAACTACGTGGGGGTCAGGGCCCTACATTGCTCGAGAGTCATCTGTATTCTGGATATTAACCTCTTATACGATTTACAAATATGTTTCCATTCCATATATTATCTTCTCACATTCTCGCTAAGGTCCTTTGATGCACACGTTTCAGTTTTGATGAAGTCCAATACATTTTTTCTTGTGTTCTGCATGTTTTTGGCGTCATAATCTAAGAATCCATTTCCAAACCCACGGTCAAGAAGTATTGCCCCTCTGTTTTCTTCCTGGAGTCTTACGGTTTTAGCTCTTGTGTGCAGGTCATCGATCCATTTTGAGTTGGTGTTTGTGGGCAGTGTGAGGTAGAGGGTCCCTCTAGTTGTGTTGGGCATTTCTTTTTGTTGTGGGAGTTGTTTGTTTGCATCTGGCCCACTTCCGTGGGGAACCCAAGGTGACCAGGCAGTAGTCATGTTGTCAAGATCAGTGACGTTTCCAACGTCCCCCTGTGGAAGAGTGTGTCCTCCCCTCCCACCACCCTCGTCAACAACCAAGATGGCTAATTTGCCAGAGTGTGACCTGAGGTCGTGAGGACAAGCAGCACGGATTTCTCAAGTTGGTCCCTAAGATGGAAGGTGAGAGAAGCCACTCCAAGGCCCGCCCCTTGGTTCTCGGACCCATGTGTCTCAGCTGCTGGGAAGAGAGGACCAACCTGGGGTTTAGCACGTGAACTACCGTCTACAGGATGGCATCCCAGCTACCTGGGTTTTCCCTTCACGGCCTCCTAACAGGCCATTCCGATCCTCTATCAGGCCAGCTGCTTCTGGGTGAATCCTGTGGTCACAAGCCCATTGTCTACCTCCTTTCCTAGCAAACAGATCCCCAGGCTTGAGCCAATGGTTGAAACTCATGCCAATAAACCCGGCGTCTGTAAGTCCTCGGATGGTCACGCTGGTGAAGACACTACGGCAGGGAAGGAAATCCGTATCTAGAATAAGTGTTGATGCTGGCGAAGAATAACCACTGTCCCTCGTGGGCAGAAGGAATCTGATTAACTTCACACCAGTGGCCGGTCTCCTTAAGAAATGGCGTCACAGGGAGGACCTGCATATTGGTTTATGTTCCTGAAGAAAAGGTATTGAGCGGTCGCAGCAGCCAGACTATCTTTAGTAAGAAGGAACGCATGGTGTCGGGCCCGCCGATGGCCTGATCTTTGCCACCTTGGCCATGTCAATCAGGAAAGCCTTTATTGCCCAAGCAGTGAGGTGGCTGATGATAGAGCCGCAGGATGAATCATCTTATCTACCTCAGTGCCGAGAGTCTCCTCTGCAGGAGATGTTTTCTGACTAACCCTAATCCGAACCTGAACCCTAACCCTAACCCTAACCCCTAACCCTAACCCTAAACCCTAAACCCCAACCCTAACCCTAAACCCTAACCCTAACCCTAACCCCCAACCCGAACCCTAACCCCTAACCATAACCCCTAACCCCCAACCCAAACCCTAACCGCTAACCCTAACCCCTAACCCTAACCCTAAACCCTAACCCTAACCCTAACCCCCAACCCAAACCCTAACCCCCAACCCAAACCCTAACCCCCAACCTGAACCCTAACCCCTAACCCTAACCCCTAACCCTAACCCTAAACCCTAACCCCTAACCCTAACCCTAACCCTAACCCGAACCCTAACCCTAACCCTAACCCTAACCCCTAACCATAACCCCTAACCATAACCCCTAACCCCTAACCCGAACCCTAACCCTAACCCTAACCCCTAACCCGAACCCTAACCCTAACCCCTAACCCTAACCCTAACCCTAACCCCTAACCCGAACCCTAACCCTAACTCTAACAAGGGGTGGGGGGAAGGGTGAACCCTTAACATAAATCCTAAGATTGGTGCACGCGTTCACATTCCCATAGATTAGTATCACTGATTTATCCTTTTGCCTCAAGCTTCAGTACAGCCCAGCACAGTGCTGTTACTGAGCCTGTGCTTATTGCAGATTTTGGTATTTTACTCATCATGGATGTTTTTGTATTAATTTTGACTTAAATGTTACAGTAACATTTATCTTCACTACTGATAAATTTTTCACCCAAGGTGTGTCCCACCCTTGTCCCAGCCTGAGGGCAATAGTTTATTTTTACTTAACACCGACGTATGAGCCAGGTCCCAGTTTTCTCCTCCTCCATCAGCAGGACACAGGCACACGCGTCCTCCACCCTACCGTATGCCTACACGGCCCTATCTTAGTGCTTTCGGGCTCCTGTAACAAAACGTTGGGGACAAACATTTATTTCTCACAGTTCTGGAGGCTGGGAAGTCCAGGGTCATGAGGCCAGGAGTTTCGGTGTCTTGTGACTGTCTCCTATGGGTTGCAGACCACCAACTTCTCCCTGTGTCCCTACGTGGTGGAAAGGGCTAGGGGGCCCTCTGGGGCCTCTTTTATAAGAGGACTAATCCCATTTATGAGGACTCCATCCTCACGGCCTCCCAGAGGCCCCATCTACCAATACCACCACCTTTAGAGTTTAGGAATTCAAAATATGAACTAGAGGGGCAGGGAACACAAACATTCAAAC
This sequence comes from Vulpes vulpes, assembly GCF_048418805.1. Classification (NCBI taxonomy): domain Eukaryota; kingdom Metazoa; phylum Chordata; class Mammalia; order Carnivora; family Canidae; genus Vulpes; species Vulpes vulpes. The sequence goes on from NC_132780.1 coordinate 938,309, forward strand.
CATAGAGGCTGTAAGTGTGAGCTGAGGGAGACCTGTCATTGCGTCAGAGACAGATGATGTAAGGGTCTAGGCCTCCTGTTCACACAACTTCTACGTTCCTACTAGACTTCTCTGGGCCTGATCCCAAATGCACCATTTTCGTTGCATGACGGATTGCTGTGATTGCTACTGTGCCCTTGCAATCAGTGACTGGTTGAGTCTGGCCATTGCCAACTCATTATGGTTAGTGCAACGGCACAGCCGCTGCTCTCCCTTTAGTCGGCGCTAAGTCTCTGGCCGACCCAGCTGCACAGCAGGAGCTGGTTTTCACACCGGAGTAGTTCTCTGCGGCAGAAGGAAGGGTCTTTCTCCAGAAAGCTGAAGGTCTCTACTAGGACGACTAGGACTCTCCCACTGGGGCTCGCCAGAGACTCTGCATGGAACCCTTCTCCGTCATAATGGATACTGAGTCTATCACCTTTGGTTCCTCTGGGTCACACAACCCTAGTAGAAGAGCAGATTGCTGAAGAGCCCGCTCTTGCTCTGAACTCCCTCAAAACGGGCAGGCCTCCGAGTCATCTGAGTAATGGATTTGGAGAACTATGTCCAAGTGTGCCTCTCCTGGAATCCCAGGAGTGCACCCAGCTCTGGGCTTCTTTCTCCGTAGGAGATGATCCAGCATTGCCACTGCTCATGCTTTACCTTAGAAGGGAGTCCTGCCAACTGGCAGGCCAGTGAGACCTCTAAAAACCTCACCCATATGGCGGTGCCCTGAACACCCCCCACCTCCTGCCCTTGGCATGCAAGTGTCGTCTTAGTAAGACATCCAGGGCTTGCCGCCTGCTGCTCACCAGGTCCACTTGGCCTAACGCCATAATGGACACCATCGCGCCGTTCAGACCATATCGTGGTAGAGAATCCCGAGGTATCATTTTATTCACGGCATTTTGATTCTTAGTTTTATAAAATCATTTTGAGGACAGGGTCTATGTAGGATTCCTTTCTGGTTCCCAGCCCTTGCCCAGTCCCTGGCACATGGCGAAAGGGTCAGTAAAGGTTGGTTGGTTGGTTGGTTGGTTGGTTGGTTGGTTGGTTGATTGGATGAACACATGAACGGATTTCCATCTCTTTGGAACTTCTCCCAAGACATCAGTAGGTTCCCACAAGGTCAAAAGAGCAACTTATGGTAAAATTTGAAGATCTATAGATTAGATAACACTATTATATCAGCAGTTATTTCCTGATTTTGACAATTGAACTGTGGTTGTATAAGACAATGTATCTGTTTTGAGAAAATATACCCAATAATACTTAAGAAAGGGGAAGTAGATCAGCACCTTATTCTCAAGTGTTTCGAGAAAGAAATGATACTATATGTCTATCAATTAAGAGAGAGTGATAAGATAGAGGTGGTAACTGTGAAAACACTTGGAGAAGCTGAGTGAGGGACAGACAGAAGTTCTTCGTTCTATTGTTGCAATTTTTAATGAAATTTGAGATAATTTCAAAATAAAAGTTGAGAATAAATACATTAATGATTTAAATTCCCAATCTGATCAGTCAAAAATTATCATGTTCATTAAAACCAAAAGCCAAAACAAACAATAAGCCTGACTCCTTGGGACATATTTGTTCACTTAGAATTGGACAGAAAGCTTCAAACAGAAGCCACTTAAAATGGACGCCTGGGGGCTCAGCCGTTGAGCGTCTGCCTCCGGCCCAGGGCATGACCCCAGGGTGCTGGGATCGAGTCCCACATCGGGCTCCCCGCATGGAGCCTGCTTCTCCCTCTGCCTGTGTCTCTGCCTCTCTCTCTATGTCTCTCATGGATAAATAAATAAAATCTTAAAGAAATAAAAAAATAAAATAAAAATGAGTAAAAAATATGATTTGGTCATTGCCCTCAAAATTGAACCTATCAACTATTTGAAAATAAGTTTGTTTTCAATAATTTACTAAATTAAACTAAAAATCTAGGTTATTATGGCCACTATGCTCTAAATATTAGGACAAAGAATGAATTGACTATTTCCTATTATAACTTTTATATTTTATATTATTTATTTCATTATATTTTATTTATAACTTTTGTATTGTTGTTCCTAACTGTCTTAGTTTTAGGGAGAAGAAGGCTTTTCTGGCCGAAGCGCATGATGACATGCTGCGGCCCCCTTAGCTTACGACTTCTACAGGGTGATCACAAAAATATCATTCTTTTTAAAAACATGTGAGGTTTCAACTATTTGATATTTGAATCATTCTCCTTTGAACTCCTACAAGTCAACATTTTTGTCGATTTTCTTTCTTTTGATCCTTATCTGATCTAAGTTGGCCAGAGGCTCAGGGCTTTCCACATGATCCCAGAAACTCTCCAACAGCATTTTCATCAACTTCACAAAGTCCTTGGTCTTTGTCAGGATTTTCAGCCCCATTCCAGACGGTTTGCATCCCACCTCCTTTCTGTTGGTGGAAGTTTCGAACACGCTCGGGTCGGAGCCGGGTGCTGACGGGCCGGGCAGGGAGAGATTCTGGTGTCGAGAAGAAAATGAAGTTTGGGTGATCCGTGTGCACACAGGGGCCTCTGCTTCCCTTGCCTGTGCCCCTGAAGCCACGGGGCTGAGGGGGGCCCTGCGCGTTCTCTAAGCGACGGAGCAGCCCCGACTTATCTTCTGAGGAGTTGGTAGGAAGCTTGGCACTCACCGGGCTTCCTGAATCTATGGAATCGGGGACCCCATGGGGTCTGCTGGAGACAGAGGGCGAGACAGAGACCAGCAGCTTTTCCAATCAGATGGTTCTAACCATGGATCAAAATCCTCCTTCCTGGTTCCTGGGAGTTCCTCAATCTTTTTTTTTTTTTTTTTTTTTGAAGATTTTATTAATTTGGGGTACC